>NC_136798.1:34416323-34496323 GCF_951216825.1 Electrona antarctica
AGTTTAGGCAGCTGTTTTGCCAAGTTAACTCTTAAGCCTTATTGTAGAAACTATTGCTGATCTATAGTAGATGGGCTATTTATGCGTAACTAAGTATATATCTGACATTATTTCATATTTATGATGTTAGTCGCTCTAAAATAAAATCACACCAACGTGTGAACTGAGCAGTCCAGAGTGTGCGTGCGTGCGTGCGTGCGTGCGTGCGTGCGTGCGTGCGTGCGTGTTGTCTCTCAAGACAGAAAAACAGGGGTCGCTGTTTTCCCGTTATTTGCTGATGGGATTCTCAGATTGGTGTACATGTGTTACTGTGTGTGTGTGTGTGTGTGTGTGTGTGTGTGTGTGTGTGTGTGTGTGTGTGTGTGTGTGTGTGTGTGTGTGTGTGTGTGTGTGTGTGTGTGTGTGTGTGTGTGTGTGGCCACACTGCTCGACAGTGCCACTTTAGGTCACCCAGCGGTATTGCAGCTGTCCATACTCAAACAGACGTACATGGAGACATACATACATACATACATACATACATACATACATACAGAGGTATACATGCATAGGGGCACACATACAGGTACAGTAGCTGTTCATTGGAGCGGTTAGGCACTGCTCAAAAATAATCCTGTAGGCTTTTAGGCTTTCAGTCACATTTGTGATGCAATGGCACCAGCTGGGATGAGCCAAACATAATAATGTCTATTCATGATGTCGATTTATTAACATAACAATGTCGTTTGTAAGCCTCATGCTATATGTAAGCATTTCTCACTCTAATGGTAGTATACCGTTGCTTTGAGGAATCAGTCTGTACATGTCCACATATAGTAGCGGAGATATTCCAACAAGAATGGTATTTACACTTAAGGCATTTTTGGCTTATGCTAAATGATGCAAACTAGAGATTACTGATTTAACACCAGCTTCATGGTTTGACATAGCAAATTAGCCACCACCAGCAGCTTCTAACATCTGTCCATTTTACCCACACTCCATACACATGAGGAGAATAAGCAAACATTGTCAAGTCTCACTTAAAAAGCAGTCCACACACTATCATTTTGAACAGCTGTCTTCTAAATAAGAGGTTAAGTGCAGGCAATTACGTGAGTGTAATGCGTGGGAGAGCTTGTGTGCTGGCCCGAGGCAGGGGAGAGACAAAGGAGTGTCACCCAGGTGACATGTCAATTACTCGGCCACTGATTCCCTGTGACTACATGGTCCCCTGTATCCCCCAAGGTTAGAGCAGCCTGAGAACCCAGTCCGGTCATACCTTTGGGATTACAGAAGTCAATCCCTTTTTTCCCTCTTTTTCATCATTTCCTCTCTCTCTCTCTCTCTCTCTCTCTCTCTCTCTCTCTCTCTCCCCCATGCAGTCTGAGATCTTTCTACAATCGGACCAAGGTCACTGAGTTCCGCCATTATAAATTCCACTGGGGGCCAGCAGGAACTGCCTGGTAATGTGATTGGTGCAGAATGCACAAAGTAGCCTTTTTTTCTATTCTTACGCCAGACCAAGACTTAATTGACTATTCAGGAACAAAGTACCCTCTCTAAGAATGTATGCTGATGCTCACTTAATTGGACTAAAATAATGAATGCTTGTCGGGCGGGGAAACGGAAGTTGTCCCGTCTAATTAAAAGAACATGTTTAAATGAAAGAACAGGATGTTCTGGTTTATTGGTGGCGTTAACAGACTGAACAGAATCAAACGGAATTATGTCAAGATGTAATCATGCAGTCAAACTGTCCGTACACGATTAATTTAATAGTGTATACGCATTACGGACAGAAGGCTGGTCAGGAAGGGTTAGCATGCCATTATATTGTGTACAGATGCAGTGAAATAGACAGACAGACAGACAGACAGACAGACAGACAGACAGACAGACAGAGACAGATGCACCACATGAGCACTGATGTCTCAGCCGTCTGAGGCGCCCCAGCTCGCTCCACACACGAGTGTGATGTTTTGAGAACCACAGGTCTATGACGTATCTATGACTAATATGAGCCCCCTTGACTTCCATTAGCAACATAACGTTAAAAAAAAAATATATATATAGCGGCACTAAGCTTGATAGCCCATTGGCAGTGAGTGTATATATGCACAAGACATCTGACGCTGATCTAAAGGTTTGTGCGGGAGTTTCCTCTGGACAAAATGTACTGCAGACACACACATACTTCAGTCAGACCTTCTTATAGACAGCCAGCCTCCTGCAGAGTCAATGTACTGCAGACACACACATACTTCAGTCAGACCTTCTTATAGACAGCCAGCCTCCTGCAGAGTCACGCACTGCAGACACACACATACTTCAGTCAGACCTTCTTATAGACAGCCAGCCTCCTGCAGAGTCACGCCATAAAAAGACACCCGACTGAATGGCACTTAAAGGACAATAAAATGCAGGAAGCAGCTATAGGACCAGGAGACAGGAAAATGCAGGGAGGGGGTATGTGTCCTGGGGTCCTGCAAGGATAGAGAGAGAGAGAGAGAGAGAGAGGGGAGAGAGATGGAGATAGATGGAGATAGATGTATAGAGATGGAGAGAGTCCGATAATGAGCTAAAGAGAACGTGCAGAACTATGGAGGTGGGGGTGGTGGGGGGGCTCCGGGGCATGTGTTAAAGAGATCGGGAGGGTAAAACATATGGCTCTGTGTATTATTGATGATTGGCCTGCAGTGATTTCCGTGCAGCGTAACACTGAGCCCTGCTCTGAGGCCCGCCCGCCCCGCTCAGACTTCAGTTGGTTTAGAGTCATTAAGGATTTAGAGGCGACTGCCGAATGCTAATGAGGTCCTGCCTGACTGAAGAAGTGATAAAATGAGAGGGGGAAATAAAGCGCTAACGGCGAGAAGATGATGACACGCACACTTAGAGGTAGATTGGTGGGTGGGATAGGGAGAGGAAGGGGCTGAATGCATGAGAATGTATTGGAAAGATGAGAAAATACAAGCTCACAACGCAATGTGTTCTGAGCATGTAGCGCCACTGTTTTTGCTATTTGTTCGTACAATTGAGTATATAGTGTTTAAGTGGTTCTATACACTGCACCCGCAAGAGGTCAAGGGTTAAACCTGTGTGTGTGTGTGTGTGTGTGTGTGTGTGTGTGTGTGTGTGTGTGTGTGTGTGTGTGTGTGTGTGTGTGTGTGTGTGTGTGTGTGTGTGTGTGTGTGTGTGTGTGTGTGTGTGTGTGTGTGTGAGCGTGTGTGTGAGCGAGCGAGCGAGCGTGTGAGCGTGTGCGTCACGGTGCGTGTGTGAGAGAGGTGGTCTCAATGGCCCTTTGTTGGTCCTGACTCTATAGACATACAACCCCAGACACCAGCTAGCGAGGTGTGTGTGTGTGTGTGTGTGCGTGTGCGTGTGTGTGTATGCGCACCTATGTGTGTCGTCAAACACTTTCTAGACTTGAATTATAAAAGACCCAGCCCTGTATAATCAGTCCCGCCACACCAGAAACCCTCTAGCCACAGCAACAAGTCCTCTTAACTCTCTCTGACTCTCAGCTCTCCAGTGTTTAGAGAAGCACGCGTCAATGATCCATTGATTCAGCGGGCCTTCTCTCTGCTCTCACCCTGTCCATCACACACTCCTGGGATTAACCCCCGCTTCCAGCCAGTGACTCACAGGGACGGATTTACCGCCCCTTATCGAGCACCCACCCCACCACCACCGACACAGGGATCAGATAACTCTTTCACTTTGATGTCCGGTAAAGCACCTGGCTGGCTCTCGGCCAGGTGCTCAGTAAAACGTACCTTTCTGCGAGGGTGGAGAGGCAGGCAGCACGTGGGCGAGGGCTCGTCGCCGTCTCCGTCTCTGCTCCTCGCAAGGCTGTCCTTTTTCAGCGTGCGAACATAGGACACCCTCCTTTTAATGGTCCGGTCCTGGTTCAGAGATTTTGAGTCCCGTCTGGCCCCGGTTTGGAGGCCCCGCTCCTGAGTGGTTTGCACGGGACGTCCCGCGGCCGAGGGTGCAGGTGCACCCCTTCGCCCTCTCTCCAGGTAAACGTGAATGCACATGCACAGTGCAGTGAGCAGAATGCACGCGCGCAGCAGTAGTCCCCGTGTGAGGCGATCCTTGCCCATGCCTGTCCACAGTGGATGGTGTGTCCGTTTTACGGTTTACATTCCTCCTTTCTATATCTCACTCTCACTTGCTTCAGTCCATCTCTGAGACTAAATTGGTTGGTTTGTCTTTGCTGTTTCATTCTCTGCTCTGGCCCTATCCCATTGTTCCTCTCCTCGTACGACAAATGTCCCTCGGTTCTCTTCGGGTCCGCCTTCTCCCTCCTTCAGGTCCAAAGTCCAGCATATAGAGAGACGTGAGTGAGCCTGAAAGAGATTAACCCTAACCCTGCAAGCATGCGTGTCTCTGCAACTTCTATGCTGTGTCTCAGTGCGCCAGCCAGACACTGTACATTAAGTCAGAAGAACAGTGCACGCTTCCCTCATTGAAAACTTTGGGCACTCCCTCCTTAAGCTAAGAAGTCTAACTTAATAAAGCCCCCCCTCTCTCTGTCTCCCTTCTCTCTCTCTCTCTCTCTCTCTCGCTCTCTCTCTCTCTCTCTGCGATACCCAAACATTCACTCTCTGTCCTCCCTCAGTTTGCTTCTCCCGTCCCCCTGAATCTCGAGTTACTGTGTAACTCTATATACTATGGGCAGGGCCTACAGATCCACCGCTGGAGATTGCCCAGGCCTCAAAACCTCTGCATGTGTACGCTCATTGCACAGAGAGAAGTATGAGAGAGACACACAGAGGAGAACAAGAGAGAGAGAGAGAGAATGAGAGGGACAGAGAGAGAGAGAGAGAGAGAGAGAGAGAGAGAGAGAGAGAGAGAGAGAGAGAGAGAGAGAGAGAGGAGGAGGAGGAGGAGGAGGAGGAGGTGCTGGTGTTCGAGGGAGGTTCTTTGAAACATTGTGCGCCGTTGAAAGAATGGCAGGAGGAAAAGATAAGTCTGAAAGAATAAACGAAGAGCAAACAGAATCGGTTGAAAGTAGTATCTCTTGTATAGAAAGAAGGCATCAATGCTGACATACGTGTGTCTACAAGAATACGCATTGAAGTTAAGATAAATAAACACTATGAAAATTGTTATGAGAGCTCACACACAGTAGAATAGACAGTGAAGTGATAGATGGGGCAGTTTGGGGAGGGGGGGGGACTCTGATGCTTATTCATACTTGGTTGTGCGCCATATTGTACACCAAAAAATCACACCCGTGTGAAGTGAGGGGCGCTCTAATCATCGTACATCATCATCAAGAACGGTGGTCCCTTATTGGCCAAGGGTTCCCACCGACATACCCAGGCGATTTGCTCAGACACATTATGACTTAAATTCTCTATTCATTGTCAATGGCATTTTAAATATTTGCAACTATACTTTTATTGTTATAGCTTGTGTGTTATATAGTTACATAGTGACTGTTTGTTATAATACTTTGTTATAGTGGGTCTCCAACAAAGACCTCTACATAAAGACTGGCTGCCGAGACGTCACCACAGAAGTTAAGCACCGTCGTCTAAAATGGCTTGGACACGTACTCCGAATGCCCCCAGAGCGGATCCCCAAAGTGGCCCTCAGATGGACACCCCCAGGGAAAAGGAAACGAGGCCGACCTATCACCTGGCGCAGAACGGTAGAGGCTGAACTGCTGGAGATGGGTCTCTCATGGGGCACGGCACAACTGGTTGCCAAAGACCGTGATAGGTGGAGGAACATTATCGATGCCTTATGCCCCATTGGGGGCGAAGAGCATAAGTAAGTAAGTATAGTGTGTGTGGTGCCTTTGAGTGCCTTGGAGCCAAGCACAGTTGACTTAAGCAACTGCAAGGTCAATAGGTCCTACTCAGACAGGGGTCAAAGGTCCTACTCAGACACGCATGCACGCACGCGCGCACACACGCACACACGTACACGCACGCGCACACACAGCTGTTCATTGGAGACGGTGTGCACCGCTCAAACATAGCTGATGTAGAAGCTCATGCGATACATTGTAAGCTTGTAGATTCGTTATTTTGTGTGTGCCATGGGAGTCATGTAACCAAGTACTGTATAAATCCAGCTTGAGAGGCCATGCAGTGGGCCCGGCAGGCAGTGCTCTCTCTCTCTCTCTCTCTCTCTCTCTCGTCCTTGCTGATGCACGAGTCAAGTTTGAAGTCGCTTAGTCCACCATATATGCACATGACCATATATACACTGTATGCCGTACAGTATTGGCATAGCAGTCGGATATGTGGCTCTGGATAACCGGATCTCCATATACTGTATGCCTGCAGTATATCGTGTTTGTTCATGGTAATTGTTGTGTTTTCTAAATGGACCCTCGCTCGGTCTGGCTCTGACAGGCAGGTATAGTGTGTGTAGGCCGGGTGGTGTGTGATGATCCAGTTGAAGTACCTCTGTTGGTACGGAGACGGGCCCGGGAGAACCAATGATGAGACACAGAGGCAGTATCACACCATAGATTCACAACGTTTATTAGACAGACCGGGAATATTTATAGTGCTGGATCATAGAAACAGACAGTAAGATATGAAGATGCGCGACATAGGAACGTGGCATGATGATGTGCAAGGCTGACCTCACGATGTACAAGGCTAGCCTTATACTGTCGGCATACCATGATACCAGGCGGACCTTATGGGTGCCACTGCCAACTAACAGGAGGCCTCACATATCAAGACAGTACAATGCAGACAGAGAAACATCTGGCTATCAAGCACAATGTAAGCTGCACTGTAACCTATGAAGTACACTGTATCTCAAGTTCAGTACACATACTTACTTAGCTGTATATGGCATGATGAATCATAACAGTAATGTTTGAGTCATAATGACAAGCTTACATCAAGTTTGTTCATGGTTATGTATGAGTCATAGTGAATGGCATGCATTATCAAAGTATATTCAATCTCTGGCAATAAACGGATACACTGTAAGCCCGTGCAGAAACATCATTTTCAGACTTAACTGGCAGGATAGGTTGCTTTATATTCCCCTCGGTCTCTTTATTGATGCAAAGATGGACTTGCCTTCAGAAACCACTAAATCGAGTTTAATTCATGAACAAAAATAAAATAATAAATGAGAGGCAATTCTCGAGCTCCCGTTTATTTAATATGTTATTGATATTGCTCTGAGCAAAGAAACGCTTCACCAGTTATTGGGCCTGTCAGGGTTTATTTGAAGAAAAGTAAAGTAATGCATTATGCAGCTGAGGATTCCAGCCAGGTCACTCTTTAAGATATGCGTTTATTGACAAAGTATCCCGACAGGATGTTATCTATTGTAAGATAACGATGTAGCTGCTTTCTTTCAGTGAATGAAAACAAACCAAATGTCCATGTTTGGATATTGTCTGGTATGTAGGACTTTACTGGCCCCTTGTGGAATAAACGGAGACATACACATTTAGGCCAGTTAAACTCCGCCATCATTTTGGGTTTCATCATTTCAGGAGACAGTTGCACCACCTCGCAGTACCTTAAATGGCTTTTAAGTCTTATGACTTATGCATTACTAAAAAGCCATTTAAGCTATAACTAGGCTAAGCTTGAATTTAGTGTGAGGTGGTGCAACTGGGTCCAGTGGTTTTGTTATTATGTAAAATCAAGGGCCTATAGATCCCCCATTGAATGAATAGAAGTCAGTTGATCAGTTAGAGCAGGATTTAGGATGATGATCAATGCAAATGTACAATACATTTCCTTTACTATTGTATTGCCGTTAGGTGAAGGGACCGTGAAAGACATGTAAGTAGGCCTACTGGTTTCATTCCATTGGTTTACATTCTACGCGGTTACTTTCGTTATACACACACATCACTAATTATTGATAAAAGTATGCAGGCATGTTATTTATGGCAAAGATTGTCAAAAATACTGTAAGTGATATTACACTAATTGTAAATGTGTTCTTGGGGTAATTGTTTTATACCCCAAATCATGAAGGCTAATTTGACCTTTGGGATACACAAATTGTCCAAAAACGTAGTTACTTACTTCACATTGGCTTTGTGAATAACATAGGCCTACCTACTAATGACAACAGTTTCTGCTGACTATGGCACTCACTGACTATGGTTATGACTATGGTGCTGACTATGGTTAGTGACTATAGGTCTATGTTGTTTTTTTATTAGGTTAATGACTATTATGCCTAAGGTGCTGACTATGCCACTATGGTTAGTGACTATGTTGTTTTTTGTTTATGTTAATGACTATTATGGTGCACTGCAGACTATGGTGCTGACTATGGCACTGCCTAAGGTGCTGACTATGGTTAATGACTATGTTACTGAATAATCTTGATTGATTCTTGTTGCAAACAATGCAAAGACTTTACAATGAGCAATTGGTTTCATAGAGCTACTGTATGAATTATTGGCTTAGCAGCAATAAATCAGAGAATCTTTGGTGCCATCAGGTGGTCAACCACCGTCACTTTAAGAATAGTAGTGTGCGATTGTGCAGTGTTTGTTTAGCACTCAAATTATTATTATAATATATTTCTTACGCGTGGCCAAGAAGGTAGGCTAATGTTTTCATCCCCTGTCGTGTTCATTTGTCTTCCGAATTCCCTGTCACTGTCTGTTTAGGTCGAGCAGTTGTATTTCTCACAAACCCCTTGGTGTAATGGGTTGGTTAATTGGTTCTGACCCAAAGAATGAATGACAAACTGATTAGTGATGATCATGTGTTTCATTGCTGCTCCACAGGCCACTGCATCAGGCACGTGCAGGAAGAGGAGGGGGGGGGGGGGCAGGATGGTTTGGGGGCTTGAGCCCCTGCCCTTTTGCCACAAAGTGCCCCTTTCCCCCCAAAAAAATGGCAGGCTGTATTTTAATGTTTACATTGTAATGAGAACGTATTGCTTATTTTCCTGTCCAATGATATGGGGCAAGGAACATCTTGCTCCATTAGCATAAGACATCCAATGTAGGCCCACTACGGTTCTGGTGTGAAATGGCACGAGGGACAGACGGACCCCACAAAAAGATCACCCCAAAAAATGTGCCCTTTTCTGGGGTTTGGGCCCCTACCCCCTCACTGCTCTCTGCACGCCCAGCCCTGCTGTGCACAATGAAGTTATAGTGGCCAAGAGGGGACATGACGTATAATCTGTCAATTTGGCGGAGATCTGCGCTTTTAGCTTTTCTGTCTGAGCACATTTCCTAGTCTTGTGCAGTTTGTTAGAGTTAACTAAACTGTTAGTAAAAATACAAGTTGGTTCATGCACAGGGTTTAGAATGTTGCTTTCATTTAATCAACAACTTTAAAGTTGTGTGGAACTAAAGCTGCAAAAAAAGACGATTTATGTTCATATGTTGACGCTATATGAAACAGTGAGGGTTTGTTTTCAGTGAATTGGTGCGATCCGTAATTTGCATTGGATTTAGCCAGAATCTGATGACACACAGCTGGATAAAATTACGTTCGGCCTCTCTCCTCTCGGTCTGTTTTTGTTTGCAGCCAGGCTGCGCAACAGGTTAGACTCGGGTCTGTGGAGCACAGGTCATGTAGACTTGGCCTGTTATTTCTCAGAATCAGAAATCCCTCTTCACTTAGCAATGCAGAGAGAGAGAGAGAGAGAGAGAGAGAGAGAGCACAGAACATAAATCAATGAGAGTCCATAGGGGCACATCACACCACGTGCACATGTGAGAATGACAACATATGACACAGAAGATTTAGCAGCCTCAACTGAAACTGTGGCTCTGTATACCGCCTACTGTGAACAAATATTTGTATAAACTTGGTCTGCTATTTTCGGCGTACGACAGAGTATAAGTTGTGCATGAGATAAGCATTAGATAAGACAGCATGCGACACACAATGCCACAGGATTAGCAGACACTGTGAGAGAAAAATTACATAGGTTGACAATGACACCACATTTAGTTTGATGTCATATTTGTAGGCCTACATGCGCAATTGCCCACAGTCCCTCTGGGACCCTGCTGTCTCTCTTCAGTGTTTGCTGACAGAACACTCCACACGTGTGGGTGGTTAGGTGGGAAAACATAGCGAATGCGTGAGGCTGAAGGCAGAGAATAAAAACTTCAAGCCTCCTAGGAATAAAAACGAACATAGAGTAAAGAAGAGGGTGGGGGTGAAGAGAGCGGACCCAACAATGAGCACCATTCTCAAGAATCAGGGAGAGTTCAGAACTGCTATTGGCTCTTGCAAAGGGTGTGTGTGTGTGTGGTGTGGTGTGCCATGAAATATTCTCTCTAGCTAGTAAGAGGAGGTTGCTGGCTATGTACCTGTGCACCTCTACACCAGCATGCCTGTTAGAGCATGGATCATGAACCAGACAGTATTGACATGTCACAGAGATTTATTCAGGCTTTGCAGATATGGCATGATGGCAATGGTGAATGACGGATGATGGGTGATGATTTTAACTGAACAAGAAGAGAGAGAGTAGCAATCAGTGGTTTCATTTGCGTGCGTGCGTGCGTGCGTGCGTGCGTGTGTGTGTGTACTGTGTAGTACCCTATGCACACATTGCAACTCCACCCCTTGACACACACACACACACACACACACACACACACACACACACACACACACACACACACACACACACCCACACACACACACACACACACACACACACACACACACACACACACACACACACACACACACACACACACACACACACACACACACACACACACACACACACACACACACAGACAGACAGACCCCCTAATTGCTCCTGATGAGCAGGTTGGTGCCTTGCATGGTTTCCTCTGGCATCGGTGTGTGAATGTGTGTGATTCTTTACACAATCTATGTAAAGCACCTTGGATAAAGGCGCTATATAAATGCACCATTTACCATTTATTTATTATACCATTTGCCATGGCCATTGACAATGCATTGGGCACTTAAAGTTAAACTGCAAATGATTTCAAAGTAAAATTCTCAAGCGTGCATGTCCACAGTAAGGTGTATTTTTGAGTGGTGCAAACCACTCCAATAACCAGCTTTGTCTGTATGTACTGTGTACCTGTACGTGGGGCCACGTAGGGGGGAGCATGGTTGCTATGGTTAGTGTGTGATGTCACTGCACCACTCAGTTCACACGGGTGTGTTTTGTTTAAATTGTGGATTGAGTTTTTCTGTGAACATATGAAGGAATAGGGAGGGCCCAAAGTTTTATCATTTACGTTTTAAAGGTTATATATATATATATATATATATATATATATATATATATATATATATATATATATATATATATACATACATACATACATTTCAAAGTAAAACGTTCAGGCCTGTGTGTCCAGTGGACACTGTCCACACTCCACAGTAAGATGATCTTTTTAAATTGTGAGTTTCCAGGTGAAAGTATACAAAGAAGTTGTGATCTACTAAAATCTTCCATTGACCTCCATTAGTTTTCGGAAATGTAGTAGAAGTAAATATTTCTAAAACTACAAAATATTCATGTACACCTGGACGATTCCACAGTAAGCTGAAGTTTGAATGGAGTTTCTAAGTGAAAGTGTGTAGGAGTGCCGAAGTTTTGAAGAGACGAAAAGTGTAGGATATAGTATAATACTGTCTACTATAGTGTGGCGGCTTGCTGCTGCAGCGAGCACATAGTAAGAGGTCTTCTGTTACAGTACTGTATGGAGTTGCACATTAATGGGGTCTGTGATAGCCTGATGAAGGCCCTCTGGTGTTGGTATATGGAATCCATGACCATGTCGTGTAAGCATCTCTCTCCCTCTCTCTCTCTCTCTCTTCCCCTCCCTCTCTCTCTCTCACCTCACACTACAAGGCGATATGTGCTTCCTGTGATGTCTTCTGGTTTGGTTGAGCTGGCTAAACTTCTGTCTGGAGAGCTGTACACACATACTGTACACACCCCCAGCCTCTGCTGTCCTGGTACCACTGCTGTGGGAAACAACCAGTTGTAACAGGAACGGGTAAGACTTTATTTGCTTTGGGCCGGGGCGCTACGCAGTACCCCCCCTCGCACGCACGCACGCACGCACGCACGCACGCACGCACGCACGCACGCACGCACGCACGCACGCACGCACACACGCACGCACGCACGCACACACACACACACACACACACACACGTGACCTAGTTGATGTTGCACGGGCAAACAGCCCACCTGTACTGCCCTACAACACCAAGGTGCAGTAACTATGAACACAAATGTAACTGAAAAATGAATTTAAAAGTGTTTCAACTGGTCAGCCAATTGATATATCGGCATATAAGTGATATTTCTTGCACTTTGGCTTTGTAGGGCAGTGCTCGAAACATCTCGTCAACTTTGTAAACAACAAAGTATATCCAAACCTCAAATAGAAGATTATGACGGTGACAATGAAAAGGCTTTGATTTCAGTCCAGATGGAATGTAAGCGAATGTAATAAAAAAAAAAAAAAAAAGAAAAAGAAAAGGGCATGCAGCTGATAATGGTATCAGCTGCATGGCCACCAGTATCTAGTCAGTATCTAACCTCTAGTAGTGTCACATAGCCAGATGTTCATAGATCTCCACCTATTCAATCTTTGGGCCTGATACTGATACCCTCCCAATATGAAGAACCGCCTTAAAGTCTATGCATTGGTTCTGAAAAAAAAGGTTCTAAAGATATATCTTCATTGTCATTCAACAATACATGAAATGCATAATTGAACAAAATTCTGTACTATACTATTTTGAAACTACTCCTAGTTAAAAGAATACAAAAAAAGAAAAGACCATTTGACCTGCGGAGTGGAAAAAAGATCACACCTGTGTGAAGTGTGGGGTGCTAATATATTAAAGTCTAACTCATGTTGATTAGGTGATGTAATGGTGATGTAAAACAAAAACGGTGCAAAAACAAACATTAAACGCCATTAACAATAAAGAGTAAATATGACGTAAATGACACATTATGGCATACATTTTCCCTTCATTGTCAATGGCGTTTACAAAACAAACATTGAACTAAAGACAAACATGATGCCATCCATATGACATCATAGAACTGAGATGATAAATTGGCCTTCAGGTACTACCGTAAGTGGGTATTGCGTACGCGGAGGGCCATGAGTTTCCAATGGACATTATTCTGGTCATCATAAATAAATAAACAGTTTATTGTCACAAATGCATAATTGATCCCGTTCTATACTATTCTAAAACTACTCCTAGTTAAAAGAATACTAAAATACAATACAATCCTAGTTAAAAGAATACTAAAATGCAATACAATACAATACCTGTGGAGTGGGGGGAAAAGGGGGACATATTCACAATCCCTGCATATTCACAAATATGCAGGGATTGACGTAGCCTACTGGGTCCCTTGGGCCCAGGCTTTGGCCACAAATTTCGTGAGATCCGATTCAATTTTGGGGTGGTTCATTCTCTTGTCATGGCGGTCTGTGTCAACCAGCATTCTGGGTAACCTGCCTATCCTCTTACTTGACAATTCTGGGTATTTGTATTCTGGGGGATTTTCAGGCGAGGCAAAACCAAGACCTGGTATGCTAACTTCAACAACAGAACGATCTTTCTTTTCAACCTTTTTCCTATCACCTTTCTCAAAGACAGGTTGATAAAATACAGGTATTCCGCCAAGAACGGGTCCATGCCCATCAATTCCTTCGCCTGCTGCTCTGATTAGTGGAATAAGATTAAGCTTGGACTTCGCTGCTAAGGTGAGCACTTCCTCTGTATATTTCTGGAATTCTTTTTGTGCAGCCACGTCACGATTCCTTTGCAACTCTTCCTTTTCCAGATATTCAGCCTCAATATCCTTTATATTCCGCTTCATTTCAAGCTGTATTTCCCTCTCCTTCAGAACTTGAGCCAAATTGAGTGCACTGTGAAAATTTCGGATGCTTCCACTCTCACAAAATAGATGGTTCTTGGCATTGGCTATACACTGCTCTTCCTCCGCGTTTCTTTGTCTTCTCTCATTCTCCTTTTCTTTCTTTTGCAGTTGTTCTGTACTGGTCTCCCCTCTCCTCTTTGCCTTGCCTTGAATTCTCTGCCAATCGGCATTGGATAAGACTGTGACCTGAGGTAGGTATTGGACGTCCTTTACTGGCTTACGTGCCACAGCCATAATACCTCTTAGTATATCCTGCCGTATTACTTCCGTATTACTTCCTCACATGCCGTATTACTTCCTCACATGTCTTTATCAAAGGCCACAATGACGTCACCGTGTGACGACACAATCGTTGCCTAAATCCAGTGTCAACCAAGGGGACTCCCTTTTTTGCTGAGCCTGGGAGTCGATGGGCGCTATTGGGGCACTTGTTTATTTAGGACGCCTGGGGGGCGAGAAGCGACCTCGCCCTAAAGACGTGCCCAGGTCTCGTGCGATGTCACGAGACCTAGTTGATTCCATAGTTAACTGTGACCTTTGCGGCAACCACAGTGGTTATCATGAGACTGTCACAATATGATCATATATTGGCATTCCCATATATGGGCTTAATATTGATCACAGTCAGGGATCTCCATATATGGGCATAACAGGGATTGTATTAGGTAGGGTATCAGCTGGGAATGCCCATGTATGGAACTTTTTAACGTGATGTCACAATGATGTCACGATGACCTGGGCACCTCGATAACATGTTTAGAAGTAGACATGTGACATGTCCCCTTTTTGGTCATATCGGGTCATATCGGTATCGGCGAATATGCCAGTCTAACCACCGATCCGACACAGGGGTAAGGGGTTAGACACTATGGAAGGTAAATAAAATGTTGGGGCATGTGGAGTTGCCCAAACTGCAAGTGCACATTTGAGTGAGGAGTCTGCTATAACACTTAGACTGCGTTGATTAAACTGCCGTGTTTCATGCCTCCCTGCTAGGTTTAAAGTTATCTTTGAACAGCCACTGCACCGATCACTGAGTTGCTTGTCATGAAAATCCACTTTAAAACGGTGTAATCGCTTGTTGTAGTGTAGAAAGGTATCCCATAGCGG
Organism: Electrona antarctica; assembly: GCF_951216825.1. Taxonomy (NCBI): domain Eukaryota; kingdom Metazoa; phylum Chordata; class Actinopteri; order Myctophiformes; family Myctophidae; genus Electrona; species Electrona antarctica. Next base: position 34,431,309 of record NC_136798.1, read on the forward strand.
CGATCACAACAACAAACCAGGCGCTTAATGACTCTTCCTCTGGAAGTTTCTCCATTGTAAACAATAGGGACTCAATTTCCCATAAGCTTTTGCACGCCGGCGCGACAGACCTTTTTGCGATGACGTCATCAAAACGCGTCTCATATCCCATTTTGTCCGGTGGATTTCCCGTATGACTTAAAACTGATTAAAACATGGATTAAACAATGAAAACATAACTCGGGCAACTCGTTAATCGCAGTGAAGCTACAATTAATTAACTCGGGCAAGTCGTGTTTAGAAGTCAAAGTGTTAACAACACGATTATAAATATTATTCTCTGGTATCGGTATTCAGTATCGGTATCGGCTAACACAGAAATTGTGGTATCGGGAACGAAGAAAACAACATCGGGACATCCCTACTTAGAACACTAGGCAACCAGCACTAGGTCGTACTGCTGGGGCAGATCGGCGTCGACCACGTGTGCACAGGGAGAGTGATGGGGAGAGCGTGACGGGGAAAGTGGGTTAGGTGTCAAAAACCCAAGGTTTCATAATTATCTCAAGCAAACACAGACGTCTCGTCGCAAAGCAAACTTGAGCCACGTGAGACATCACCGAGCAAGCTAAAGCGAGCGAGTTGCCATGTCGAACATTGCAACGTTTGCTTAGCCGACTAAGTGCCGTTCGAGTTGCGACACGATAGGCAGAGAATAGTAAATCATGTTCCGGAGAGAGCGTTTTCCCCATAACCCCGCCCTACTAGTGTAAAACAAGCGTCCCATCAGCGCCCCCCAACTCCCAGGCTCCGCAAATAAGGGAGTTCTGTCGACCAAGCCCCCAGCACTGCATGGGGATTTTTGAATCCAGGTGCAAATAACGGTGTCGGCATAATGGATAAGCGGGTAACGTGGGACTAAACTACCATTTAGGAACAGTGCAAGCTGTCCTACCCGTAATTTGTGGGCAGCGGCTGACTTGCGGGCAGCGTCGCGGGTAAGGGCACTGATGAAAATAAAGCCCTAAGTCTAACTACGCCCTAACTTTTACTACTACTGTCATACTGTGCCTGAATTAACTTTTTTATCTGTAATTGGCTTCCAAAATGAGCGGGAGGAGACTATGAGATGTAGAGTTGCTGGCCGGCTCCATATATGCAGATCTAGGTGATAATCCAGTCTTCTCCATGTATGGTTATCCAGGGTTAGATGAGTTCAGTGTCGTGATCTTCATGGAGATGACCATAAATGTTGGCGTGACATGTCACGAGGTGTGATGTCACAAGGCGTGACCATATATGGAGGCGTGATGTCACGAGGCGTGAACATATACTGTATGGAGGCGTGATGTCACGCGGGGTGACTAACTGACGGGCGGATGATGCAGGTTTTCATAGTAAATGCGACCTACAGTCGCAATGATGTAATCAGAAACAAATTTATTGTCAATGACTTGAACAATTGGAGATTAAGAATGAAAAGGTTTAGCTATACGGGTATATGCAGTGAGTAGCATATAAAACATGAACATTTGTTTGTTTTTTTCCTTTGTTTTTTAGTCAAGATTAGGTGTTCTGTATTTTGAAGTTTAATAATCAACTAAACTGCATATTATAAAGTAACAATCCATATCTCATGTTCTGAATATGACTCTTATGAGATTCACTTCGGTTTTGATGCTGGTGAGTCAGAGTAATGATAAGAACCACCACGCTCCCCAAGAAAGACCTGTTGTATCCAGAAAAGGCAAGAGGCGATAAGTCAATATAACACTTCCCCCATATCAATCATTGATCCCAGGCTCGAGGAGGAACAAAATAACGATCTTCTAGAATACCTTACATGCACGCACATATAGCCTACACTCGACTCATTTTGCACTATCCTAGAAATATATACTGAATCAAGTACAAGAGTTGCATGAGTGACATATAAAATGCATACTCTTCTCTTTCTGTATATAGTATGGTAGATGGAGCATCAATACCAGAAGCATCCAAACCAGAATAAAACATATATGAGCTCGACATGCCTGTTGAGTTAATTGAACCTTAAAACATGCAATCGAGTCCAAGGTAAATACAACCATGCCAAAAGGACATTCATTGTGTGCTGGCTATTTCCTCACTTTCATGGGCTTTAACTCAAAGACTACATTTGGATTATTATTGTTTTATTTGCACACCTACGGAGACGGACAGGTGCATCGGAGTAAATTGTACTAAACTGTACTTCACCCACATTGCCCATACAAGTTCCAGCTCTACTGTATTTAGACCCAGTCTTATTCTTCTTTACAAACGTTTTTAGCCAGGTGTCTATCGAGATTTACACATTATAAACTAAAGTGTCCAGACTCCAGAACATCACCTATGTCAGTGTTTCTCAAATGGGGGTACGCAGAGCCACTATAGGGGTAAAATGTGTGTGGGGGGGGGGGGGGGGGGGGGGGAATCTAGTGTTAAAACACTAAAACATTTGTATGAGCTGCTCTATAAAGCTTTAAACCAAAACAAATGAAAAACTTGTCTTGCACAACTGTCACTGAATAGAAAGAAATACTTGTTTGCTGATATGTTGTTTAATTTGGAACATATTGACAGACATCACGTACTGGACTTTTGATGTCAGTGTGATGATGTATGATAATAAGAGCGCCCCTCAATTCACATGTGTGATTTTTTTGTATTATTATTTTTTATTATTATTATCAAAATGTGAGTATAGGGCAGGGGTGCCCACACTTTTTGACTTGAGAGCTACTTTCAAAATGACCAGCTCGGCAAGATCTACCCACCAAATCAATTATTATACCATTGCTGAAAATAGTTTAAATATGTACCCGAGGGGGCTTCGGAATAGTAGAGTTCGTGTTACATTCTGTACAGTATAAGACAAATGCACTTGGAATGCACTTATCGTTTTTTTTCTTCAATATATTTAAATGAAATACTCTTTAGGGGCATGTCATGTGATCTACCTGCACAGCCTTTGTGATCTACTGGTAGATCACGATCTACCTTTTGGGCACCCCTGGTATAGGGTATACTCTTGCCTGGATTCAGAAATCAGGGAAAGGGGTACTGAAGCCAAAAAAGTTTGAGAAACACTGACCTATGTCAAAATTGTCAGACTGAAACATGCAGTGAGCTCTGTTATAAAGTAAGTAAGTAAGTAAGTACATTTTATTTATAGAGCACTTTTCAAAACAATGTTACAAAGTGCTGTACAACAAGGTAAAACAATCATGTTAACAATAGAAGGTAAAAATACATCATAAAATAAAGTGCTGACGAAATAAAAACGTTTTAAACAAATTCTTAAAACCGTCGACAGACTCTGCATTCTTTAGCACAAAGGGCAGGGCATTCCACAAAGTGGGGGCAACCACTGCAAATGCACGGTCACACTTTGTTTTGAGCCTAGTTGCTGGAATGGACAGAAGGCCTTTATCAGAGGACCTGAGAGAACGTGTATTTGGCTTTGAATGCAGTAGGCCTAGTTCAGAGATGTAAAGTGGAGGAATACGAGACATCTCACCCCGGTGAGTTGTCTTCACTTTTTGACATGGCGGGGTGAGATGTCCGGGGTGAGATGTCCGGTCAGCTCACCCCGGAAAGTGAAGACATCTCACCCCGGAAAGTAAAGACATCTCACCCCTAAAAAAGCGGGGTGAGATGTCTTTACTTTCCGGGGTGAGATGTCTTCACTTTCTGACATTGCGGGGTGAGTTGTCTGTACTTTCCGTGGCACCCATTACAGTAGGCATAATTCAATTTCGGATCTAACTATCGGTTCCTACAGACGTGCGCAGTCACGGCTAATTATTTATTTATTTAACAGTAAAATCCGGTGAAACACTTGTAAGGAGTAGACACTGCCACCAGACGGCTGTACAAAGTTGCTAATTAGGTCACATTCTCACCTAATACTTCTGTAGACTCAAATGCGTATGGGCGGAGAATTTGGATTCTTGCATATTTAATTTGATGCGGTTTGCCTTCACACTGGCTGTGTCAGGGAAAGCAAGGAAACGTAGCAGGGAATTGTATCAATGTGTTCAGAAGCCGATGTTAAAAAATAGACTTTTCACGTAAAGTGAGAGTAACGGATGCAGTGTGTCGTCGGAGACTTACTGTGTGTGTGTGTGTGTGTGTGTGTGTGTGTGTGTGTGCGCGCCACTGTTCTTTTTTTTGGGCACATGAACGAGGCACAGCGGAGACGGGAGCGCAAAATGATCCGAAGTTTACAATAGATAGCCTACTCCCAGAGTCCCATTGATGATCCGATCACAATTATTATGCATATTCCATGTTAGCTATACAGTTTATAGATCATGCTGAGCTAAACATGTGTTTTAATTTTGAAGTATTTATATTTAAACAAGATGAAGAAAGTCTCCACTCGGATCCCCACACAGTGACAGACAGACACATTAGACACGCATTAGGATTCGAATGAGCCTTCACACCTGCCAAACGAAGCGAACTTTCGGACAATGATCTTGCTATTGCTAGTTACATTAGCATGTGAGAAAAGTGACAGCCATCTGGACTCTTCTGGAGTAACCATTTCTTCAGAAGTTTGCACACACACACACACACACACACACACACACACACACACACACACACACACACACACACACACACACACGAGTGACAATGTCGCTAATGATTGCATATTGTAAAATAAATGTCTTTGCAAAATAGCCCTAAAATAATGTGCTGAATACTGTATAATATCACAGTATAACATTTGGCATATAGGCTGCGTGCTAAAGTGGAATTGTGGATGCATTGCTTGATCTATACCAAATACTGAGTTAATTATTTCTAAGTATCTCTAGTCTAGACAGGAACATATATATATATATATATTAGATTTGTTTTTGGCTTTTTATACAAGTGAAGGTAGACAGGAACAACCCTGCCTCCCAAGCTAAACATGACTGGAAAGAGGGAGAGAGAGAGAAGGGGAGAGACACGCAGCAAAGGTCGTCATGAACGGGACTCGAACCCGTGACACGCAGTCAGGCCAGAGCCATATTATGTGTGGCATGCGCCTGGACCGCTAGGCCAGCGGGCGCCCGACAGGAACACATATATTAATGATTGCACACTGGATAGCTAAACAAACTCAATTTATTCGGTCTAACCATAACAAGCATAGTTCTAGTAAGTAGAGAGTGATCGAGAGGTTTTTTTCCACATACACAAAGTTACACATTGTAACTCTATAAGTCATTCTGACATTGAGAGCAGAGAAGAAGACAGCTTTATTTAGTTAGATGCTGCAGAAAGTCTGAGTTTTAGGAGACAGAATGAGACAGAAGTGGGTTTTAATGGCCTCTGTGCTATATCAATTTGCTTCAGTGCTGCAGTCTGACTATCTCATGTTTACATTCTTGCATAATTGATAGATTGTACACATTTTTTAAGCATTGTTAGAGGGGTGTAACAGTTAAACCCATTCTGGATGGGAACCCCTTTTGGTGTTTTAACTAAGCATTATGTTATACTTTAAGCTATTGAAAAATAGCAGATCTACAAGCTCATAGCGAGTGGCGCGCTACGAGCTTGTAGGTATGCTATTTTTGAAAAAATCGTGAAAATGCAGCACAAATCTTTGAATATATTCTTTCAGAAGACTTTTTTTTATTTCGAAGTCAGGTCTAAATGGGTTAAAGCAGTACTATGTCACTTTTTAAACAACTATATAGCATTATTATGTCTGATAAAAATTATAAAGTTACAAGCAATATCAATCATCGTTCCATAGAGGTCCCTGACTAGGGGCTTGACTGTGAGTTGCACATTCATCTAATCATATGGGTAGGCTACTGGGTAGCCTACATACAAACAATAATGTTTGTATTTGTAAGGTTTATTATGCATTTGACCGTGACATACTTAAAGGCGAATTCAACATTTTACTGTGTCATAAATATATTTACATCTGTAGCCTGTAGTTTCTATATTTAAATAAACTACATTACATTTGACCGTACATTTAACTCTTGTTATATTCTTGTGAAATATTCAGTAAAGTATAGCTCAAAGGCTACATATTCAGTCACACACACACAAGCCTTGAATTCATGGTGAAACAAGTCTTCTTAGATGGTACATTCAAAGTTGTTAAGGCACCGTTCTCGCAGCTTTTCAGCTTTCATGGATTTCTCGAGGACGCTGACGGCAGGAATGTCAAACAAGTGCCACTGACATTTGTCCTGATGTCAACTCGGAGGAAACGTGACTATGTCGCAGTGTTCAAGGCGATGATGACCCTCGCACCCAACCTCAGCAACGTCGACATGGTGACAGATTTTGAGTCAGCGATTTGGGGTGCTGCGAAAAAGGTTTTTCCTGATGCGCGGATGCATGGCTGTAGTTTCCACTTCACCCAGGCTCTGTGGAGACACGTTCAAGACCTTGGCTTGGCAGTGGCCTACAGAACCACACCAGAGGTCAGACAATACCTCAAGATGCTGTTTGCCCTTCAATATCTTCCCGTCCATGAGATTGAAGGAGCATTCAACCTGCACGCAGCAAACGCCTCAGACGAGCTGAAACCCTTTGTTGACTACATGCGGTCCACCTGGATAAGTGGCCAGTGGAAGCCAGAGCACTGGTGTATGTACAAGCGTGCCATCAGGACGAACAATGATGTCGAGGGGTGGCATAACCGCCTAAATCGGAAAGCACAGCGAGCAAACTTGCCGATTTATTTGCTCGTTGATTTGCTGCACAAGGAAGCTACCTTGATCGACTTCCAGCTGCGTATGGTGTCAGAGAACAAGCTACGCCGCTACCAGCGAAAGCAGACCAAGGCTACACAGGGCAATCTGGCCCAGTTGTGGAAGGACTTGGAAAGGAACGATCTGACCATCATGGACATGCTAACTCTCGCTTCTGAAGTGAATGCCCCAGTGTGGAGATGAGCACACTGCACTGCACAACTTTTGACCAAAATGGGACAGCACACTGCACACAGCACAACTTTTTTCTTTCTTTTTGTAGATATGACAACTTTTTAGTGCACAACTTTTGACCAAAATGGGACAGCACACTCCCCTACACACAGCACAACTTTTTTCTTTCTTTTTGTAGATATGACAACTTTAGTGTTTTTGTAGCAAACTGATGTTTTTTTTTTATGACAACTTTTTAATTTTTTCTATACTATCTATACTTAACTTTTTCTATCTATACTTAACTTTTTTCTATATTTTTTTGTACAAACTGATGTTTTTCTAAACTTTTGATGTTTACCTAAACTTTTTAGTGTTTTTGTAGCAAACTGATGTTTTTTTTATTTTTTATGACAACTTTTTACTATATTTTTTAGTTTACATTTTTTCTATACTTAACTTTTTTCTATATTTTTTTGTACAAACTGATGTTTTTCTAAACTTTGGATGTTTACCTTTTTTTTATATTTTTTGTACAAACTGCTGTTTGAACTTTGTTTACAATGTTTCTATATTTAAATAAACTACATTACATTTGACCGTACATTTGACTCTTGTGTTATATTCTTGTGAAATATTCAGTAAAGTATAGCTCAAAGAATACGAGACATCTCACCCCGGTGAGTTGTCCTGACAACTCACCCCTAAACGTGAAGACATCTCACCCCGAAAGTGGCCAAAAGTGAAGACATCTCACCCCGGAAAGTGAAGACATCTCACCCCTAAAAAAACAGGGGTGAGATGTCTTCACGTTTAGGGGTGAGTTGTCTGGACAACTCACCAAAAGTGGCTTTAGGGGTGAGTTGTCTTGTTACCTGCACTAGCAGCTACACTGACAGCCCGTCTGTTTCCCATCAACTGCTTGATTGAAAGGTTATTTTCCGCTCCTTTCTAGGTTCCAAGCGTGTTTGTACTTTGCAGTCGTCTTCCAAGCCGTTGCCTGTGGGATCCATTATCTTGCGTCCGTGTTTCTGGTGGAGACGCCAAACTTTGTGTGCGGTGCGCCCGAGAACATCACCGACGTCTTGTATGGAAACATTACGGCGTCGAGTCTGCAAGAGGTCCTGCCGCTTTTCAAAGATGGCAAAAGCCCCATCGTCGTTAGGACGGCCAACGGCGACCAGTGGGAATTAAGTCGCTGCCGACGCGCGTTGCGCATCGCACCCAGCTCGGACTTCACGCTAGACTTTGATGGCAATACAACGGTGAACGCTTGCAATGAGGACTTTACGTTCGACCACAGTGAAGTGTACCAGAGCATTGTGACGGACTGGGACTTGGTGTGTGAGAGGGAATGGCTGGCGAAGCTATGCCAGCCCACCTTCATGCTCGGCGTGCTGATCGGTGCACTGGTGTTTGGGGACATCGCTGACAGGTAGTGTTTAAATTAAAAACCGTTAAGTCACTGGGGTGGCCAGCAATTATTTCCAATGAGTGAATAAGGGGCCACACACATTGTACAATTGAATTGAATTGAAACTTAAAACTTTTTTTTATATCGCCTACAGCTGTATGCTACTGTACTATATCACTCTGGTCGGTGTACTATGAGGTTATGAAAAGATTACATACATAAATGAATCCACATCAATTCCCTATCAACTTTTAAAGAGCCTATACTATACAGTATCTCATACAATATCTGATATGCACCACTCCATAGGTCACTGATAAATTGCATTATGCTATAAATATGTACTCAAGGTACACCGTTTCACTGTTACATTAACATAAACATTGAGTACATACAGATGGAGGAATGCAGGAATCAAATGTGAACTATTAATTGGAGTCGTGTTAAATTTATTTTTCTCAAAGGCATAGATTTTTATTTTTTTGGGGGGGGAACTTGGTCCAGCCCCCTGGCCATATGTTGCCTATGTGTGGGTTAATATAGTTCAAATGTCCGTAGCTAAAGAGCTGGATGGGAGTAGCCTGGCTAATAAGCCAGACTCAAATCACACTGGGGGATGGGTCAATTTTATGCTTATATATATATAATCTCCCCCTCTTTCTCTCTTGCTCTTTCAATGAGGTGCCGCCTACATTATAAGACCCTGAAGTTCCTGAACACTCATACAGGTGTCAGCAGTGACTCTTGCTGACACAGATTGATGCTGGGTTGAGAGCTGTGCATGTGCTGACAATTTCATATTGGCCTGCCCTAAGGAGGTGTAACAAATAGTGTCAGAACTGTCAATCTGCCAGAGTAAGTGAAAACACGTGTATTGAGTGTTTAGGGTTATAGAAGGTTAGAGTTGGACTGCTTAACTACCTGGTGATGACATACAGTGAAATATACTACTATGAAAACTACTTACTTAATACTACCTGCCCTGGATCACAATGCGATATGCACTTGAGGATAAGTAGCAACTTTAACAAATATAATCTCTAATCAAAGAAGGAATTAATAGGCACTCGCTGGACGGTGGGCACACTGTCTACTCTAGCCAGAGGTTAACTGAATAATGACAGTGGCCATGAATGCTGCTCTCAGGATGGCTTTGTGCTGTCAGCTGGTTGGTCCCCGCGGGATGAGGAGCAGTGAGCCAATGATGGTGCATGGAGCTTGGTCGGGAAAGCTCCCCACCAATCGCTGCGCGGTAGGATCTGCAGGAAGACGAACAGAAGCTGGGCGCGCACACATACAAACACAGACACATAACGGATCCATATTCCTACATCCGTAACAGGTGGTGAGAGGATATACACAGTATGGCAGTAATGGACTATGCTGGCTAAACAGCCTCTGACGCTGGGTTAGCTAGCTGACATAATCCAACACATTATCTCTCCACACTCGCCTAATAGGCTACTGTCGCTTTGTCAAATGCCCATGCAGGTGCCACTTTCCAACACAGTTTTGCCTTCAAGCATGTTTGGCTCATTAGTCCGACACATTACTAATACTACCCTAAACCTAACCAATACCATAACTGCACACGGAAGCCACTGGGTGAGTCTTAAGGCCTATTCATTTTAGGTGATGGTGACCACCAAAAACTACAACATGACGCCATGGTGATAAGCCGCTCACCCCACACATCTCTCTGTTTTTACTGGAGTATCAATAGGCGTTTAACTGGCCAGGTAGCCTGCCTTGTATACTTCTACAGAAGTGGTATGTGTACAACTATGACCGTTTCATTATATGAAGTTTCAGTTTTTTGAGTGGTGTAAACGACTCCTACAACTGGCTTTTTTAGTCTGTCTGTCTGTCTGTGCTCAAAAAATGAGCATGGTTGCTATGGTCACCCAGTTCACACGGGTGTGATTTCATTACGTCAGACATTACGTCAGACCACAGCTGATCAGTCTATATAAGACCTTACACCACTCAGTTCACACGGGTGTGATTTTTTTTTAGCAGGTAGCCTGCTATATTTTTGGGCAACACTTATACATTCAGTACGGTATATCTGCCACATTTCTTGGCTTTATGATCATATTTTATGCTTTAACTTCCTCGTAAGCAAGCACGTCTTCAGCATCAGTAAATCTATGTTGTAATCACTCTGTTCATTGCTACATGGACTTTTTGGATTGCATGGGGAGGGTATTTTTTTAATTCTTGGTCCTACAAATTACAATAAATATCCGATGTCAATGATATTGTATCTGTTCATGGCCATGAGTTAACGTGATTAAACTGGTGTGAATGGATATTCGATTACAAACATTCCATGACTGATCAAGTACAATGGCATCGCTTAAGCATTGTCACACTGATGACAATGGACCCTTTTCACAGCAACCATTTTGACAGGTAATTGCAGCTGAAAGTTGTGTTTCTGGTTGTGTTTTAGGTGTTGTCTGCCAGTATCACAGCTCCTGTACATTTTAATGACATGCTGGCACACAAACACCTGTAACAATACAAATCTTGTCTTGGACTGACCTAGTCTAGTTCCAAACTTTTGAATTGGGACATATGCAGGCTGTGACTGATGTTTGATAAGTTCACAAGAACACAAAGTGCAGAAAAGGCCAATGTTTGGTAATACAGCGCAACATTTCATTTCCTAGATCATACATTTCAAATCATAAAGCAAGTGGCGACACAGACAAGATGGATAAATTCAAGAAAATCAGTTTCTAGCATTTTGTTTGTCTTTGCAACCACAGACAGTGCTCTGTTACTCCTTTTTTTTTTCAATATATTTTGCGGGTGGGCTTTTTCTGCCTTTATTATTAGAAATGGTAGACTGATGTGAAATGGGGAGTGACACGCAACAACGGTCTCCGGGATTGGGAGTCGAACCCACGCCGTTGCTGTCGGGCGGCATTAGCAGCCTAGGTGCCCAGATGGCTACACCAGCTATCCGGGCTGCTCTGTCACTGTCTTGAGAGGCAACTTCTTTCTCTCTCCTCCCAAATGCTTCATCTTCATTGCCATGTGAGTCACGTGGCAAAGCAAAGAAATCCATATTAATTACCAATCTGGTTTCCAATTTCATCCAATCGGTAGAGGGAATCTATTCATCAGCTTCAATTTTATGGACCTGGAACACTTTCCAGGTCCAATTTAGTATAAAATTGAAGCTGATTGTTTGAACATTTGCAACTCACCTGAAAAAGTATTTTCATCAGATCTGGAGAGATGGGGCACCCCTGTTATTGAACACTCTATAGCAATGAATGAATCAGAATATGATGCTTTAATTTTCACATTATTATTATTATTATTATTATTTGACAAAAACAAAAATCACTAAAGGTCCTTGCAGACTGGCTGCATTTTTCGGGGGAAAACGCAGCTAAAACCCTACCTGTTTTGTTTTTAAGAAAGGAAACGTCATCCACCATATGCAACTGTCGAATGCAATGTCCACATCATAATTATTTGGCACTTCACAGCCTGAATACGCTACGATATCGCACTTGCTTGCAGAACTGGTGTCAGGAAGTATAGGATTTCCTTTGGTTTGCCATTGGCGCTCAAATGTTCCACTTCAAATACAAATGTAGCATAAAACAGTGAATTGTTCAATGGATTGAAAACATGTCAGCCTAAAAAAATAAGTTAACTGTACTCACTCTGTCTGTATATTGTCTGTCCGTCTGTCTGTCTCTCAGGGTTGGTCGTGTGAGGATTCTTAATATCACCAGTCTGTGTCAGTTTGCATTTGGGGTATGTGTGGCTTTCAGTGGAAACTACTACTTGTTTGTAGTGCTACGTTTCCTCCTTGCCATGGTGAGTAACTTGTGTTTTATGAGTGTGTGTGTGTGTGTGTGTGTACATACATGTGATGTAGGCCAGGGGACAAGGTTGACACCAGGAGAGAAAATGACAAATTGAAAACATGTGTGAGAGGTATGAGGGAAGGCAGAGCTGTCTAAAGAGAGTTGTGACAACACCATAATGGCTCTATGCATGATAAACATAGACCAGATGTGATGATGATGACGACATAATCAGATTCTTTAAACGTCTTGCCTTTATTCTGCTGCAACTCTGCTGTGTTTGCTGTTAGCTTCAGGGAACCATTGAGATGCTCCACGATCTGCCATTGTTGCAAATCTTTAAATATGATATCTCTGCTGTCGGGAGGAAACCTCATAACTCCAATGTTCATTTTTCAGGAAATGAAAAATATACATTTTTCAGGAAATTAAGAGAACCTTATTTTTAAAACAAAGCAATACAGCCTCATCAAAGTTGGTGTTGTAACTTTATATATTGTCAATGACTTCCATTAGAGGGGGAGAGGTGGAGTGGTGGTGTCCAAAGCACTTTTACTACTTTCCATTGGTTCAATATTTTCAAAACAATACACAGACGTAAAGGGTGTTCAATAGCACTGATTCATGCCAAAAAAAAATCTAAAACCTCAAGAATAGAGTTATGAGGTTTCCTCCCGACAGCAACAATATGATATATCACATTTATTTTATTATACTCAAATTTTACTTAACACAGAAAACAAAATTACATATAAATTCATAAAGACAAGAGCAATGTCCATAGCTCAGTCTAGTCCTGACCACCTCCTGATTAAGCCTCAAAGTCGACTGATGGACAAAGGACCTCTTCAGTCTGACCTTATTGTATGCTGGAACACCATATTTCATTGTGCCTTTTTCAGTAGCCCTCTATAAGGGCAGGATATGTTGCACTTCATAAACATATCTTTAACTTACAAATGCCAAAATGTACTCACCACTGCGATTCAATAAAATATAAAGCTTATAATGGTCCGACTTTGAGCAAGGGAACTGCACAGAGCCACTCACAGACATTTAAGTATAACGATGAAACAAATGTGAATCTTAATTTGCACTGCGGCAAATTCATTCATTAATCCATGAACAACATTGATGCACAAAGAAAGTTGTGGATATAAGTTCCTTCATATAGATCTACAGTTGTTTCATTGCTTCACCCTATCTCTTGGCTCTGTTTCCACTGCCCCCCACCCCCCCACCCCCCTCTCTAAACAGCTGTTGTTTTTCACATGGACACTCTTGAGAACACACACACGTGTGCAACGGGACTGAATTGAATACATGCATTTCCTTTAGGGAATTGTAGATGGGCTGATACTGTATGTTGTTCTCACAATTTAAACATTTATGTCTATCTACATAAATACAACATACTACTTTGAAAAGTAGCGCCAAACATTTTCTTTTCGTTCATGGCAAGAAATGGTCAATCTGTCTCAATTCTTTATCAAAGATTTGACACTAAGGTCTTGCCACGGACACATTTGTCCATGTACAGACACATTAATGATCCCCTCCCTGGTGGTGTGTGTCTCTCACACACACACACACACACAGGATAAGTGCGAAAACATCTGTCGCCCTGCCTGTTAGCTGAGGAGCTTTAGGGAGCTTTAGGGCATGCTCTAATGATTTAGCTAGGCCGCCCGAACCGGCGACCTTCGGGCCACAGTGGCCAAATCCATATGGCCACCATTATATATATATATATATATATATATATATATATATATATATATATATATATGGCAACATTTTCAAAATTTCAATATGCTTTAAGTAACATGTCAAGCTAGGGGGTTTTCATGATTCTGAATCCATTCCAAGCATTAATTTTGCACGAAAAACACTCCTTGGGCTAAAAACGGCATCGCAAATGTGCCAAAATTTGATGAGGTCATCACAATTGGGGACATTTGGGCAATGGCCGAATTTAGCCCAAGGAATGTTTTTTGTGCAAAACTAATGCTTGGAATGGCTTCAGAATCATGAAAACCCCCTAGTTCGACACGTCACATGCTACTTAAAGCATAATTATTTATTTTTTTGCCTTATAGGTTGTTAATGGTGGCCATATGGATTTGGCCACTGTGGCGACCCCAAAGGTCGGCGGCTCGGGCGCCCTAGCTAAATCATTAGAGCATGCCCTGGGCTACATCTGTGAAAAATGTGGCACTTTTAGACGAATTAGCGCGAAATATCCCTTATTTCTCCCTAAGCTTTGATTTGATTTTGGTAAAAGACATACAAGTATATACAATCACAATACAACTTAAACTCAGGATAACACAATGTTAAAACGTAATGAAACTCTGTCCGCTCATAAGCCCGACCTCCCATTATTCTGACATCTCTATAGTCCGACAAAAGTTAGGTTAGTGTGAGGACAGGGTTAGTTATAATGGGGCCAGTCGGACCAACGGGACATCAGAATAATGACATGGTCATCCAACATCTTAACTGAATAAATAGATTAACTTTACTGAGAGAAAAATAAAAAAATCATTACTGAGAACTTAAACTGACCTCTACACCTCTCTGTCTCTTTTCCTCCCATGGGAAAAGGTTTCCAGTGGCTACCTGGTGGTGGCGTTTGTTTACGTGACGGAGTTCACCGGCATCAAGGTGCGCACGTGGACCTCCATGCACGTGCACGCGGCCTTTGCCGTGGGCATCATGGTGGTGGCGCTGACCGGCTACCTGGTGCGCGTCTGGTGGATCTACCAGATCATCCTCTCCGTCTGCACCTCGCCCTTCCTGCTCTTCTGCTGGAAGTTCCCGGAGACGCCGTTCTACCTCATGACCAAGGGCCGCCTCCAGGAGACCCAGGAGCTGCTGGACGCCATGGCCCGCTGCAACGGCCTGGAGTGCAGCCTGAAGGCGGAGGATCTCCTGGAGAAGCCGGGGGACCAGGGCGCCAACAAGCCCCTGCTGGAGAAGACCGCGGACGGTGGAGATCAGGCCAAGCCCGAGAAGAAGCTGTCCATCCTGGACCTGTTTGGCAGCTGGAGGATGGCCGGCCGCACCTGCACCGTCTGGGCCATCTGGTTCATCGGCAGTCTGGGTTACTACGTCTTCTCCCTGGGCTCCGTCAACCTCGGAGGGAACCAGTACGTCAACCTCTTCCTGGCAGGTGGGTGTGTGTGTGTGTGTGTGTGTGTGTGTGTCACAATATGAACTGAGACAGGAAATGTTGACAGTTTCGTTTTTGACAGCTTTTCCAGTGTCTGTCCACAGTTCAGACTTGGGCTATAAATAGGAATTGTTACTGCATGTGTCTTGGGGTAGAAACCGACCATGTATATTTTTTTGACCTATTTCGGACTGAGGCCAATTCTAAAAATGCCTTCTAGATCCTGTTTATTCAAAAATGACAAAAGTTGGGTTCTCGTTTAGAAAGGTAAAAACCCCAAAAGGGGTTCCCTTCATAAATGGGTTTAAAGTATCCTAATTTATCTTTGGTCCTGTTACTTGTTAGCTTGGCCAGTGTTTACAGAGTTGAACTTTTTAAAGCTATGTATTACTGGATCTTAAATATACAGCACACCGGGCCTGTTCACAATGGTTCTACTGTAGCTTATGAAATATTTAGGTCATTTAGGTCAGACGCCAAACGTCCCCAGCTGTCCCCCTGTATAGAATGTCACTGTGTGTTACTATACCACTGCCATGGTAACCTCTGCCCGCCCGGTCCTTGTAATTGGCTGTTTCCAGGTGCAGTGGAGATTCCCGCCTATATTGTTGGCTGTTACTTCATGGACCGAGTAGGCAGGAAGAAGACGTGTGCCCCTGCTCTCCTGCTAGCTGGGGTGGCCTGCATGCTCATCATCGTAGTGCCAGCAGTATGTATACTGTGTGTGTGCGCGACGTGTGTGTGTGCGGCGCGCACATGTTTGTGCACCTTGCACTGTATGTTTGTGTAGGGTTGGGCAATATGACCGTGTCGATTCGTTGATATATTTACTCACTCTGCGCCAATATCGCCTTTTGACGCCCCCCGGTCCAAACGAAGTTTCTTATTAAGAAATCGAATAAAATTATAAAAAAAAATATTGCCAAGCCGTGTTTCCAAATAATTTGAATTGCATCTAAATTAGTTTCCAAATGTTATTCTGCAAATCCTAAATCTCTCTCCAACTGACTAAACATAACATTCAAGCATATGCTGACCGTTGCAATTGAAGAGTCAATAATGACTATCCAAACAAATATGACCTTTGACTCTTGTTACATAAGCACTCACAAGTTGTTTAGGGGTAGTGTTGTTTAGTGAGCTACAGTACTGGTGATAAAAGTTCAGAAATTTGACCCTTCTACATGACCCACAGTAGCTGCACCAGCAGGAAAGTAAACAAACTCCACAAACAAACAAAAACTCAACTATCGTGTCGGATGTGTAGGTCATGTCCTCACTTGCTTTCAAGAATAGAATACGATTTTCCAATTTTAAGGTGCTGGGAGATACTATTGCAACAGGCGCTTGCCAAGATCCCGTCCGTAGCTGCCGCTGATTGGTACGCCTCAGCGCGGGTCCCTTTCAAAGCCAATCCCTGAGCGAATCCCAGATGGAACTCGTTCGGTTACCCCCCTTCTCTGCTGTCAATGTCAATAACCTTTGGAGGAATCTTCTTTGTTTGTCGAAATAATAATAAAACGTTAATTGTAGAGCAAGTGTCATTCAAGGAGATAAAAAGGCCATTCTGTAGACATGGGTTAAGAGGGATTTAAAACGTGTTAATGATCTAGGTCTGGGGGCCTTTATTGCCCGACATGACCAACAGCGTGCAGCTGCCTAACCTCTCCTGCTATCTCATCTCGGAAAACTGTGCCATACCTCTGTAAATATTTAAGGTGGTTTCACAGGATTGTGGGGGTGGGGAGGTGTTTAATAATAATAAAACTTTATTTGTATAGCACCTTTCATGACATGCAGCTCAAAGTGCTTTACAGAGCAATGAAGAGAGGAGAAAAAAAAGAAAAGAAAAGCAAGGCATAAACATTAAAAAACAAGAGCAGTAATGCAATACAGTGAGGACATGAATAACAAAATAAATTAAAAAAAAAATAAATTAAAAGCAAGGGTGTAGAAGTGGGTCTTGAGCTGTGCTTTAAAAATGTCTACAGAGGCTGCCTGTCGAAGGTACAGTGGGAGTTTGTTCCACGCCGTCGGCCCGTAGAAGCAAAAAGCTGCTTCCCCGTATTTTTTAGTTGCCATTTTTTTAGGCAAAGCGAGCAGGCCAGCAGTGGATTTGGGACATATTTAGGCAGGCAATCATGTAGGTAGGAAGGTGCGAGACCATTGAGAGCTTTATAAACAAGTAAAATAATTTTAAAATCAATCCTAAAAACAACCGGAAGCCAGTGCAATGAAGCCAAAACTGGAGTAATATGTTCTCTCATCTTAGTTCTAGTTAAAACTCTGGCTGCTGCATTTTGGACAAGTTGTAATCTGTCAGTTGTTTTCTTAGGCAGTCCAGAAAAAAGTGCATTGCAGTAATCAAGCCGAGAAAAAACAAAGGCGTGGATTAGCATTTTTGCATCGTCCAATGACAAATAGGCTCTGATTCGTGCAATATTTCTAAGATGAAAAAAGGCGATCTTGGTAACATGATTAATGTGTGAATTAAAATTCAATTCAGAATCAATAATGACCCCCAAGTTCTTTACTGTACTGTTACTTTCTACAGTCAGGTTGCCAAGTCTGCTTATTATTGATTCTTTCTGCTCACTAGATCCGATTATGAGAACTTCTGTCTTATCCTCATTTAGCTTGAGAAAGTTCTCACTCATCCAGTTTGACATAGTCTGGCAAAGCAAAACTGTCAGCATAAATTGGCTACTGTACAATGTTTCATATTGACAGCTTGGAGCGTGTTACAGCCCTCACACCTATGGTACAATGATCACAGCATCTGGATATAGAGGCAGACCATAAAAAAGTCAAAACGAACTTAAACAAAAATGGAAAGATCCCAAACTATTATATCCACTCCACCATCATGCTTCTGATAGTTTTGTGGCATAGCAAGGCTCTAGATGAGTATTTTTAGCCTGTTATTGCGTCAGCCTATCTTGACTGCTTTCAGCTGTGACTGAATTGCTGTCCATGTGCTTTATGTGCTTTCTTCCCCTCCTCTGAACGTTTGCTTTTCAGCGTGTATGTGATAAGGCTAGGTTGTAATGAGCCCAGTCAGTGTAATGTGCACACGATGAAACACCATTCTTGGCTTGACAGAGCCACAAGGAAACGTATGCATGAAATATACAGATGCAGATTTAAGAAAAGGAAATACAAATTTCAGAGCAGAGAATGTTAAACATTAAACATTACTTTATGACATTTATTCATGGTTCCTGTGGCATGTAATACAGTATGAGAGACCTGCCATCAGCATTTGAGGTATTGTGTATGTAGACACGGGTAGGAATGTACTGTAGTTCAGTGACATATGTTGGGGGACATTCAGGCGCCAGATACCAGCCATACTACTGTACCAGCTGTTTTTTTTTTTTTTTACAATTTTGCAGTCTCCAAATGTCTGAGGTGGACAAACTAAAGCAGGCCTCGTGGACGCAGTCCAGTGAACACCACGAACACGCTACACCACAGATTTGGCTTGCCAGTGGTCTAAAAATACATGCTGTGAGTAGGAATAGAGCAGGTGTGGGTCAGTGGGTACCATTTTGACATTTAAGCGCTGTGTACTGTACTGACCAGCGCTGGCGAGGTCTTCAGGGCTGTATCTGCTGTGTCATGACAACACTCTCTGAGTTATAGTCCTGCAGGTATGTGTGGGAAGAGTTGGAAGAGTGTGTGTGTGCACACACACACACACACACACACACACACACACACACACACACACAGGCCCGGATTTACCATTGGGCTAGGGTGGGCTGCAGCCTGGTGGGGGCCCCCGACTGAGGGGTCCCCCCATTTTATTTAAAAAAAATGTATGATGAAATTGTAAAGTATTGCAATCCAATTCAAGTGAGATTTGTGTTTAGTTATTGTATATTTATTTAGTTGTATTATGGTTAAAACATTGAGCGCTTCTGCTCTGCTAGTCTGTCTGTCTGTCTGTCTCTCTCTTTTGGGGGGCTGTCGGGCTGATTACCCTAAAATTAAACAAAAATACCCCTATTTTTTTCTTTTTTTTGCTCATGTACAGGTGTGGAAGTGTTTTTCGTTTGTAGGGATTTGCTAGGTAATCGCATGCTTCTCGCGTGTCAGAAGCACACACTTCTTATTTCACATGGATGGACGTACTGCTTGCCAAGTGAATTAGCAGCACGGCCTGGAATGGCAACCAGAGGGGCAAGCAGAAAAGTCAACAAACGGAGTATATGAATCCACTTGGAGTTGTCCTTAGTAACCAGCAGGGGTTTATTTTGTCGCACTGAAAGACACTGAAAGAAGACACTGAAAGAACATGGTGTCACTTTATTCTGCTGCTACAGGGATAGTTCTGTCCCTTGTTTTCTGCTTGACCTTTAATGGTGACCTCAGAGGCACTGGGGGGCCCTGGGTGATTCAGGGGGCAAGAGCTGGACTGCATGAGGCCCAGGACCAGAGCAGAGGCTAAAATACTCTCAGGCCCCATTTACACTGGCAGACATTTGTCTGAATCCTGAATCCTGAATCAGATCTGTGCCACATCAAGATTGAAATCTGATTGGTTTAAATGAGTCTTAACAGGTCACATGACTCATTTAAACAAATCAGATCCCAATCTGAATGTGGCTCAGATCTGATTCAGGCTGCATTTGGCTGCCATCACCGATGGCAAGAATCGCGTCTACACATTACTTACTTTTTTCTTAAATGTGTGCCTTCAGCCAGTTCATTGTGTCCGAAATGTTGCAGATGTTAGGGCATTTTAACCAATTAACCCCAATATACAGTAATTGAGTCCCCCAGGGCTCTATACTAGGCCCCCTTGGTTTTATCTCTATACTAAATATCTTTACTTAAAATTGACGATCTACAAGCTCATAATTTGTAGTGTTGTTATCAAGGCATGTTATAGCTTGTTGATCTTGAAACATACCTAATGGAGGACTTTACAAAGGCAAGCATATACTGTAGGTCAAGACATTGGGCATTAAGGTTTTGTTTACCAAATCCAATCCAACTTTTTTAAAGCAGTGGTTCTGAAACATTTTTATGTGAAGGACCCCCATTTATTTATCTGTGTTTGAACAGATTTTGTACCTTCAGGGATCCCAATAAGAGAAGATTTGTCAACATTTTCTTCAAATAGTTTAAGAAAATGGCGCAAAGATAAACTAGGACTCGGCTGTTTTCCGTTTAGCTGGGGACCCTTTGGAGCCCGTTCAAGGACCCCTGGGGGTCTCTGCAACCAGGGCTTATAAATGCTGCCAGCTGATGGATGTTTCTGGTCATTGTGTGTTGCAGGACATTGAAGTGCTGGCCATCGTTCTCTGCATGACGGGGAAGTTTTCCGTGGCCATCGCTTTTGGCCTCATCTATCTGTACAGCTGTGAACTGTACCCTACCATCATCAGGTGAGGAACTAAAGAGACGTAGCTTCTTCTCTCTTTAGGACAGTGTTTTCCATTCATTAAACTTTTAACTGTCCATTAGCCTATTTATTTTTAAACTTTCTTGCAAAGAAATATAAAGTTTTTTCCAAAACTATTCATTAGGGGGGGGAAAATCTGAAATTTTCATTTCTCTTTTCTTCCAAATATAGTAAGTAGCAGATCAAGCTCACAAGATGAGATGCTATTTTTGAATTGGGGCTCAAGTGATTCATTCATAATGTATTCTTGTACATTTTGGTCCCGGGGACACACCAAATAAATGTTTTGGGTCTCGAGCTGAAAAGTTTGGGAACATTGCAATGTGTAAGGAGTAGAAGACTAGTAGCATATGTCCAGCAGAAGTCAGGGTAATTGACAGACCAGTCACCATGGATGTAATGTCAACAAAGCTGGTTTATTTCATATTTAGCAGCCAATAATATAAAAATCAACCATATGAAGCCTGGTATCACGGCACTAACATATTTAGTCACATATATGAACATACAATAGCATTTACTCTGCCCGCCAACATACTAGGAGAATATAGTGGAAGTGAGATCAAGTCAGCTCTATTGTAAGAGCAGCAGCAAAACAAAGGGAAGCACCACCTTGTGGCACCAACTGGCATTGCATAATTATGTCAATTGACTGTTACAACCTGTTACCGGTACATAAAGCTAAAATCCAAACACTGAAAAGCAATACTATTGTACAATCTCTAGCTGTAATCTGTTTTCATCTCACCAGGTCCCTGGCGGTGGGTAGTGGCAGTATGATGTGTCGTGTGGGCAGTGTGGTCGCTCCCTTCTGTGTCTACCTGTCTGAAGTATGGCAGTATCTTCCTCAGGTACACTCATATATTCATTCATTCATTCATTCATTCATTCATTCCGCTTTGTGTAACAACACATCATGGCAGATGATTACTGTTACCCTGCTGTTGTGTTATTCAATAGAATAATATTCATTATCCTACTCCCATTTCCTCGGAGCCCATTTCTCATTTCTTATGGGTGATCTTGCACAATGGAACTGATGGTTAAAGGTATATTCAGTGATTTCACTTCATTCAAATATCACTTATTTTCTCTTTTTTTTTGGATAATCCTCCCTACTATAGAGTGTGCTGACCATATAAGGAGTTCCTCCCTGTCCCCAGTGAGCCCCTGGGGTCAACAAACCCTAGTTTCAGTTTTGGTGGCGGGTGGCAAAGCATTCATCCAATCAGGATGAGAGGGGCCTTCCTCCAATCATGATCGAGTGGGTGCACATGCTGTTGGCCTGTTGCGTGTCCCCCCACTGTAGAGCGTGTGCATGTGCACATTTTGTTACCGGGGCAGACTGGGTGGTTTTCCAAATCACCCAAATCACTGAATGCTCCTTTAACCACTTAAACTTTACTTACTGTAAAATGAGAAAAAAGGGCAGGGCTATGGCATTCAAGACTGCTAAAGCACAAAGTTGTTAGATGGTGCTCCAAGGCAGCCTTCAAAAGCTTTAATAAAAACTTAACAGGTCAAATATGATGGCCTCATCAGGGCTGACGAGAGTAATCAAATCTTCAAGCAATATACTGTATAAAACGGATCGTCGGATTGCGCATTGGCCACGGAAAGGTTTTTTTTAAGAAACTGCCAGCCGGCAGCTTAAATGTAAATGAGGTTTACAAATATGTGTACAGAAACACTTCTGTTGCTTTTATTGATATTATTAATTAATTTAATGTATGCTTTATATTAGTATATTCATTATTTCCACTTTGAAATTACACTATAAATAAAGTCTGGGGTCACCGGTCTTGGTATTAAAAAGTTTGAGAAGTGTCGAGGGCTCTGGCACAAATCTATAGATTGAAATAGTATTGAATAACTAACTAGTAACCACTAGGGGTGAGCAAATACAAAACTATACCTAGTTTGCCAAAAAAATAGCTGCTCTACAAGCTTAAAACAACACGTCACATTGAGAGCTTGTAGATCTTTAATTGTGTTAAATCTTTGTCTATTATAACATGCCCAGAATAGTGACCTTAGGGTTAAAAATTAACAAACTTAAATTATGAAACTTTTTAACAGCAATTCCTCTCCTTTGACCCCATCTATAGCTAATCGTGGGAATCCTGGCGTTCATCATTGGAGTTCTGACTCTCCTGTTGCCCGAGACTCTGGGCAAGCCCCTGACAAACACCATGGAGGAGGCGGAAGCTCTCGGTTTGGAACCCAAGATGAAGAGCTCTGCCCCGGACCACAAAGACGCGGAGGATGGGTTGGTGTTGAACCAGCAAGAAGCCAAAGCCTGAAATCTACCACAACAGACAGAGAGAGAGACAGAGAGAGAGAGAAACTGTGCAGAAAAAGGAACGGAGAAAGAGGACGGAAAAGGGAAGGTGGCAAAAAGAAGGTGCTGAAAAGAACAGTAACAACACTAACAACAACGCGTATCCGTATATCTAGTTAGCGTCCGAGCATAGACATGGTAACGCCCCGCCTGCCTCTGATTGGCCTACCGACACTGCCCGTCTTGACTGTCCTCCGAGGTGGATATAGCTATGCTGGATGCGATGTCAGATGCGAGGTTACTCCGTGGTGGGAAAATACAAGTACGGTATGATACAATTACAAGATAACTGTCGCGCGTGCCAAGCTGTCATTCTCTTATTATTTCTCACCACGGAGTAATCTCGCGTCTCGGAGGACAGTCAAGACGGGCAGTGTCGGTAGGCCAATCAGAGGCAGGCCGGGCGTTACCAAGTCTATGCTCGGACGCAAACTAGATATACGACAACAGTAACCGTTGGGGTGGGGGGGGAGTTCCGACAATTCGATCTGAAGTTCAGATGGTCTTTTTGCAGTGGCTTGGACATTTTGCATTCTGCAAAGTGACTTAATGCTTTATGGCTGAAAGGCTGTCCAGATGTAGCAACCGAGGAGACCCTTGTGTTACCCACTGCATGGTCAATCAAACAAAATCAACTAATTTATTAGATGGACAATCCCTGGTTTGTCTGTCTATCTGTGGGGGGTGAAGTGAGAGATGTCTTAGCCAAAGTTATCCACAATTTAATTTAGCTTGACGCATTTGGCTACATTTGAGAACAGTTTTGTAATTTAGCTTGTTGTAGTACATAGCATAGGCTATATTTGTCTTTAATTATTATTTTTAAAGGTAATGCGTATGTGTTGCACACGTACAGTAAATGCAAATATACAGAATGAATTGCATACCATTTCCAGTTTACGAAAAGTTTATGCGAAAATGAAACTCCTAGAGGGGTTTCATTTTCGCATTTAGATTGTCTTTTCTTTCTTTGTTTGATCTCAGGGCATCTACCTTTTGTATTTCACTGTGAAACTATATTATCTATAGTACTTTTTGTATTAAAGTGCTTTGGACATTTTGCATTCTGCAAAGTGACCAATAGTCTAGAGCTGAAAAGCTATCCATATGTACCTCTTTCACTCAGTGATGCATACATTTTTATTCCATCCTGAAAAGGGGTGTGTGTGTGTGTGTGTGTGTGTGTGTGTGTGTGTGTGTGTGTGTGTGTGTGTGTGTGTGTGTGTGTGTGTGTGTGTGTGTGTGTGTGTGTGTGTGTGTGTGTGTGTGTGTGTGTGTGTGTGTGTGTGTGTGTGTGTGTGTGTGTGTGTGTGTGTGTGTGTGTGTGTGTGTGTGTGTGTGTGTGTGTGTGTGTGTGTGTGTGTGTGTGTGTGTGTGTGTGTGTGTGTGTGTGTGTGTGTGTGTGTGTGTGTGTGTGTGTGTGTGTGTGTGTGATATGTAGGTGCTCAATAAGAAGCAAATTATGTCACGGATATGCTGAAGTTTCAAGGGTCTCCTGTGCCTTAAGGATACTTTGGACCAAAGACGTATAAAAACAAAATGTGGATATATTCACATGCTTTGCGATTAATCAATGCATTACTTTAAGTTTGCCATTTCTTATCTAGCTGATGCATAGTACTTGTATCTATTGCAGGACAAGTCTGAAGACAAGAAATGGTATTGAAAACAAACCATGGTGTTCAGCATTCAATTGTTCAAAGGTTTTGTAGTCATTAAAGGACTGTGGAGATTGTTACAAAATTTGGTTTTGGACATTTTCTGTCAAAAGACATACGTCGTTTTTCATGATTTTTGATGCTAAAAAGAATATGATGAAAACCAAGATAAACTACTGGCTATGGTGAGAAAAATAATTTATCTCGACCGGTCCAGATAAGCACTTGTGTTATTAACGCATCGTGATGCTGCTTCCTGCATTATGTGCAAGTAGTACAGAGAGCCGTTGAGCGACTGGTCCAGATATTATCTCGACCGGTCAAGATAATATCTCGACTGGTCGAGATAAATTATTTTTCTCAACATGGCCACTACAGGGCTCCGTAAAAAAACAACATGCGTATGTATTTATTTTCTTGGTTTCTTCATATTCTTTTGTCGTGTCAACATAGTATGTTGTTTTTCATCCTGGTTTTCGACGACATGTCTTTTATTTATTTTTCATTTTCGTCAGTCTACGTATATAGTTTTTCATGGTTTTCGACAATTAAAAAAAAATGAAGATCATGAAAAACGACATACTATAAGGGCAAGGAAAGCGAGCTTCAGATCAGCTGTTTCATCAACCAGGAGGTGAAATACCACAGGACTGAGGCTGCAAGAAGAAATCACAAAGCTGTCATCTTTGGAGAAATGCCTTATATATATATATATATATATATATATATATATATATATATATAAAATCTTAAAAATCTGCCGTCTCCCTGCCTACCTAGATGGTTCGTTTTTTCTACAAAGAGAATGAGTCTGTCAATGCCAAAGTCCTTAAGGATGTCAAGTTCCCCCTCATGTCTACGAGCTGTGCACATCTGAGCTCAAAATGATGAAAATGATATAAAACGACATACTGTACCACATTTAAATGTGGTATACCATTTTGAAAAATGATTTATACCACTTATGCCGTCACAATAAGTAATAGTGTAATAAGTGTAATTGCTTGCGACCTTTACTATGTAATCGTGCATTTCCAGTCGGTGTGTGTGTTTGTCACACCCCAGGTGAGAGAGCACGTGACGTCATCAGGGATAGAGATCCCATGTCATCAATATTGGCCAGCAACTCTACATCTGACCTCAAACCCTTAGATCTCCATATATGGAGCTGACCTGTTCTGACATTCCATATGTTGATCCTTCCCCATCCATCCTTCCTCTTCGATGTCTCCCTTTTGACTGATATCTGTCCATTTAAACTCTAGATGGAATCTAGAATCTAGACTGTCTGGAGGGCTCTTGGACCCCTTCTATCCACTGCATGGTGTCTATTAGTGTGCTCCTAACCTATCTAGTGTGTAAGCTGATTTTGCAGTGTCATTTCACTAGCCCTTTTGGCTTTAGTGATGTTGTTTAAAACGTCACTATGCTAACCCTTCTCGCTCTCTTCTCCCCTACAGTCTGACAGCATTTACCGGCGTGTGCTGGTGTACAGTGTACTTTGCAATTTGCAACACTATTTGTTTTTTATAATGGGTTGAATCTAGAGTTGCAACACCAGCCAGTAAACTCACCAACATTTCAGTTGTAAGGAAAGCTTGAAAGTTGAATTATCCTTTCAATCTGCAAATAGTTTGTTTCATAAAAATCCACCGTAGACATGTTATGAGCTACTTTCTGCTAAAGAAATCCATGCCATGATAATTTTTAAAAGTGAGTTTGGAACGGAGGGCTCGTCGGAAGTTGTTCAACGGCTCTGTGTACTACTTGCACATAATGCAGGAAGCAGCATCACGATGCGTTAATGTAAAACGTTCCAGCATGAGTGCCCACAGTAAGCTGAATAATAAAAAGTGTAAATGGAGTTTCTAGGTGAAAGTGATTTTTTTTGACGTGCCAATATCTGCCATTGAGCCCCATTATACATTTCTCAAATTTGAAAGCACTATATTTGTCCACCGTAAGATGAACCTAAATAGGTTTTATTGGGGTTTCTATGTGTAAGTATGTAGGACTAGTAGCATGCCAAAGTTTGTGCTATTGCCATTGACAATGCATTGGGCGTTTAAGTTAAATAACTCAGAAACTACAAAACATTTCAAAGTAAAAGGTTCCAGCATGTGTCTCCACAGTAAGCTGAATTATAAAAAGTGTGAATAGAGTCCTTCCACTCTCTCACCACACCCCTTCCTCTCTCTCCTTGTATTAAGATTAAAGCCAGATCTGGAATTTATTTTTTATACCCACCTCATTTTATTGTCCAAAACAGCCAGGGGGCACCACCACCCACTCCCAAATCCTTAGGCCTACTACTGCACAAGGATCATGGTCAACCAGTAGGATCAGGACATGTATGTTAGTGGCATCAGGCTTGAACCTGCGAGTGGTTCACCACACTGCGATCCACAAACTTTTAGGTCTTTTTCTTTACCAACTGCACCATCACTACCTTAGCCTGACTGAGTAAGATTTCCGTCTGATTTTATCTTCTTCTTTCTTCAAAGTAAAGTTTCAGAGTAAAGACCCGAGCGGGATTTGAACCCACAGCGTCTGGATCATGCAGACAGACACTTAACACACTGAGCTACCAGGGTCTCTGTGTTCTCATATGTTCTGTCATGGTTTCTCCTCTGTATTATCTGATTAACATCCACGATAACACTTAAAAGCACTAAAGACACCTTTGATGCACAGCAAACACCATTAAAATGCTCTGTACAAGGCCCCATTTGAAAAGTGACACCAAGAAGAACAACTTAAAACATAGAGCTCAGTGGCACCCTTGTTAAGATGACATCCATGTGAGCCAGAGGTTGTGAGTTCATCCTATACTTTCACTCTGCAGCATGTTTTGGAGAATAACATCTAGAAGAGCACAGGAAAGAGATGGAAAGCAGAGGAGTTTCTCAGAGAGCATGGTGGCTCTCTGTGATAAACTGCTGTCTATGTGAGCTACAGGTTGTGGGTTCAAGTCTAGCTGAGTTCCTTTTCTACTCTTCACTGTGGACCACATTTTGGAGAATAACCCCGAAGAACAATGGAAAGCTGAGGATATTCTCAGAGAGCATGGTGGCTCTCTGTGATAAGCTGCTGTCTATGTGAGCCACAGGTTGTGGGTTCAAGTTCAGCCCATAGCCCATGGCCTCGGAAGGCATACCATAGGTTGCTGTATTTCTACATTTTTGAGGATTTCATTATACATTTCTCAAATTTAAAGCACTATATTTCTAAAACTATGAAACATTTCAAAGATTCCTTTTCAGGCAAACATGTCCACCGTAAGATGAACCTAAGTAGGCTAGAATGGGGTTGCTAGTAGCATGCCAAAGTTTGTGCTATTGCCATAGAGAATGCATTGGGCGTTTAAGTTAAATAACTCAGAAACTACAAAACATTTCAAAGTAAAACGTTCCAGCATGTGTCTCCACAGTAAGCTGAATAATAAAAAGTGTGAATGGAGTTTCTAGGTGAAAGTGCTTTTTTGACGTGCCAATGTCTGCCATTGAGCCCCATTGTAAATGTCTCAAATTTGAAAGCACTATATTTCTAAAACTATGAAACATTTCAAAGATTCCTTTTCAGGCAAACATGTCCACCGTAAGATGAACCTAAGTAGGCTAGAATGGGGTTGCTAGGTGTAAGTATGTAGGACTAGTAGCATGCCAAAGTTTGTGCTATTGCCATAGAGAATGCATTGGGCGTTTAAGTTAAATAACTCAGAAACTACAAAACATTTCAAAGTAAAAAGTTCCAGCATGTGTCTCCACAGTAAGCTGAATAATAAAAAGTGTGAATGGAGTTTCTAGGTGAAAGTGCTTTTTTGACTGCCAATGTCTGCCATTGAGCCCCATTGTAAATGTCTAAAATTTGAAAGCACTATATTTCTAAAACGATTAAACATTTCAAAGATTACTTTTCAGGCAAACATGTCCACCGTAAGATGAACCTAAGTAGGCTAGAATGGGGTTGCTAGGTGTAAGTATGTAGGACTAGTAGCATGCCAAAGTTTGTGCTATTGCCATAGAGAATGCATTGGGCGTTTAAGTTAAATAACTCAGAAACTACAAAACATTTCAAAGTAAAAAGTTCCAGCATGTGTCTCCACAGTAAGCTGAATAATAAAAAGTGTGAATGGAGTTTCTAGGTGAAAGTGCTTTTTTGACGTGCCAATATCTGCCATTGAGCCCCATTGTAAATGTCTCAAATTTGAAAGCACTATATTTCTAAAACTATGAAACATTTCAAAGAATCCTTTTCAGGCAAACATGTCCACCATAAGATTAACCTAAGTAGGCTAGAATGGGGTTGCTAGGTGTAAGTAGGTAGGACTAGTAGCATGCGAAAGTTTGTGCTATTGCCATAGAGAATGCATTGGGCGTTTAAGTTAAATAACTCAGAAACTACAAAACATTTCAAGGTAAAAAGTTCCAGCATGTGTCTCCACAGTAAGCTGAATAATAAAAAGTGTGAATGGAGTTTCTAGGTGAAAGTGCTTTTTTGACGTGCCAATGTCTGCCATTGAGCCCCATTGTAAATGTCTCAAATTTGAAAGCACTATATTTCTAAAACTATGAAACATTTCAAAGATTCCTTTTCAGGCAAACATGTCCACCGTAAGATGAACCTAAATAGGTTTGAATGGGGAGTCTAGGTGTAAGTATGTAGGACTAGTAGGCATGCCAAAGTTATAATTTTTTTCGGACGGCATACTATAGCATGTCGTTTTTCGTGATTTTGGACTATTTGAAAAAAAGATGAAAATCATGAAAAAACGACATACTATAGTTCATGGCTTCGGACGGCATACTATAGCATGTCGTTTTTCATGATTTTGGAGGATTTGAAAATAAGATGAAAATCATGAAAAAACGACATACTATAGTCCATGGTTTGGGACGGCATAATATATTTTGTCATATTTTCATGATTTTGGGACACTATGTCAGAGCCAGGACTTGAACCTGCAGCCTCCTGATTCCCAGGCAGGCTCTGTACCCAGTGAGCCACTGTGCATGCTGTACTTAAAAGGCCGAATAGATAATGACAGACGAGCCAGAGACTTGTTTCCATTGTGGTTCATAAACATTCGAACGTCTAGAGATAAACAACAGCAAAAGAAACAATAGACAAATCTCCTGTTATTTTATTTTTTTTATTTTATTTTTGTATCAATGTTGTACTCAAAGGGAACAGCAGACTGTGTTGTGGCAGGTAGCAAGTAGATCAGTGACTTAGCACAATGGCTGCATGATCTGGCCGGTCGTGTATAGTCGGCACAGCCGGACAGCCAATGAAACGAAGGCTTGCCTTTGTTGCCAGGCAGTTTTGCCATCTTTTTCACCCAATCAGAATTTTTCACTTTTCTATGTAGGGGATTTGGAGACTGGAGTTCGATTCCCCCTCATGGAAGATAGATCCATAGTTAAAGTTAGTTATTGACCTGTTAACTGCCTGGTAATTGCATATCTGGATGTAAAATAATAATAAAATATGTTGAGTTGTAATTGTACCACTGTGTCTGTGACTTATTTCTCTGCCCTTGATTTTCTATACTGCTGTAAATTTACATTGTCAGTAGTTATGATTGAATTGATGAATTTGGATAATTCTTTCCATCTAGATGACCAAGTTGGTTCCGGGGACCCTCAGGGGTCCTTGAGGGAGTTCCAGGGGGTCCCCATGCAGCTAAATGATAGTTAGTAACCAAATGGACCGTTATGGTTCTGTAACTCAGAGTGTACAAATGGAACCAAATGGTTCCATTTGTACACTCTCATAGTTAAATTAACATTGATTTAAAAACAAAAATTGGGGGACCCAGAGATAGAAATACCAGAAATGGGGGTCCGTAGACTAATGCATGTCAAACTGGGGGGGGTCCTTGAAATTAAACGGGTTGAGAATCACTGCTATAGCCGGGAAAAAAAGGAAAGAATATCTCTTATGGGGGGTCCCTGGCATATGTTTTCAAATGGGGGTCTGCGGGCTAATTAGTGTCAATTTGGGGGTCCTTGACATGAAAAAGTTTGGGAACCATTGGTAGATAGCAGTAGTACTCATCATCATTGCCATCTAGTGGCTGTTATAAATCAAAGCACAGCAAATGGAAGGCAGCCTCTGTAGACATTTTTAAAGCTCAGCTCAAGACCCACTTCTACACCCTTGCTTTTAATTGATTTATTTGTCTTTTAAAAAAAAGTTATTCATGTCCTCACTGTATTGTTTATGCCCTGCCTTTCTTTCTTTTTTGTGTAAAGCACTTTGAGCTGCATTTCATGTCATGAAAGGTGCTATACAAATAAAGTTTATTATTATTTTTTATTAGCAACAAAACATTTCTGTTGAACTCTGTGAAATTACACAACTCTTATATACATACAAAGATAAAGATAAATAGTATTAGAAAATAGATAAAATATCAAAAAACTGTGGGATACAATATATAGTGCAAATGTATCGGCTAGCAGCAGTTGAAATCCCATCCTAAAAATAAAACAAATGAAGAATGTATGTAACAGAATTTCTTTATACAGATGTAATTTGCTGTAAGCAGTGTATGGGTATAAACAGTGTACACACAATGATTTGTATTCCTTAAGGTGCTTCCATTGCATTCCTTTCAGAGTGCATTCTCTCTCTATGAAAAAAGTTTTAGTCATTTGTTTTTATCAACACTTGTATGTGTGTGCGTGCGTGTGTGCATGCGTGTGTGTGTTCCTCAGGCACAGTAGAGGCGTACAGACAGTTGGACTGTGAGGTGATGTGGCAGCCCTCCTCCTCGCCTCCAGAAGGAGACTTTGACCTGTGCGTCCATGAAGGCAGCGCCCAACGCCTGCACTGCGTTGCCACGGTCTGCCGCTCACTCACTCGTTAACTAAAACACCTAAAACAGGCAGGGAAAGCATATTGTTTTTTAAATGACCGGTTAGTTTGATTAGAAAGTTCTGCATTGTCCCTATAACTCATGCATCAAATCACAAAACGTGTCGGCTGAGTAGAGATACAGAATGGATTCTTCTAATGGTTTGTTTGATTTATTGATTGAATACTTTAATAACAGCTTGCAAAGAAGTACAGAGATACAGATAATGCTAAAAGGATAACACAGGCCTTGTTTCCATTCTGGTTATATGTATTCAACTCATCAAGCGTGGGCAGTGTGTGTACTATACAGGCTACACATCTGTCAGACCCCACTTCTGCATTGCTGTACTGAAACGTCACACCTGTCCTCAGACGATTGAGGGTTGTCCACTCCATGCAGGGCAGGTGCTGGCTGGCCAGGAACATCTGTGGGATCTTTGATGTAGTGGTGAAGCCTGGATGTTCTGCTGCCTTGCACTGATCCCTCCATCTCGCCATCACCCAGGAAGCCTTGGAGGTGTCAGCTGGTGTTGTGTGAAGCAGTTCCTGAGCCTGTGTGGCAAAGGGGCACAGGGACTGGTGTTTTAAGGATTATGTTGTACTTTATGATGGATAATTTTGAGTTATTAGATCTGTAGATCTGTTATTTTTGGTGGATGGTAGTTTCCATGTTCTCAATAACTATGTATTTTTCATGCCCTGTATCCCACTGAGTTTACATATCATTTCTGCCCCAGCGTAAAACAGATAGTATTAAATCTCACTCTCCCCCAGTCAGCGAGTAAGATAAAAGATTGTTTTCTCCTGTTGGACGTCTTGCATTATCTGCCCCTCTGGTGAAAAACATGTTATTCGGCCTTGGTACGGTGCTAGAGCAGACAAATTGTCTCCTAGTTACGTTAGCTGGTTGTCAGTAACTTGGGCTGTGAACTACATTTACTTAAAGAACTACAATTCCCTTCGGTCACTCTTCTGGGATTTTACCGGAAGTATAATTTGCCACGTATCCCAAGTAGGCCTCCCGGCAATAGGTGTCGCCATAATTCACTTTTGGGTTACCCTCTGAACTCAAATACATTACTTCCCCATGTCCAAAGGATGTTATGACTTATGTAGTATAAAATGTTGTCACTGATGATGTGTCAGTGAGAGATCGTTTTAACGCTGTACGGACCTGCCATTTCTCTCCCGATGTGATTGGTAATATATATCAAATGGAAAATCCCCATAGCTCTGGTGTGGACTTCTTTCTTCCGTGTCTGGTGTCAAACTCATTCTAAGGTATTCTGGTATACTGATACTTCTACTCTGCCTATTCTTTCCTTTTAGTATTATAGTTTTCCTCTAAAGTATTTATCCTTAAAAGGTATTACTATAGAGTTACAGTTGAACATTATAACAGTAAAGATAAAGTTAATATTCACTTGTTTAAAAGGTTTACAGTCCTGACTTGAGTACTTGTACTCTATTACATTCTTACAAATTCTCCTCCACGGTACTCCTCCAGAGTCCAGATGATTGATTGGTCTTCGATCCTTCCCTTATCTTAAAATGTATGTATCACTTTAGCTATTGAAAAATAGCAGATCTACAAGCTCATAGCGCAGTGCTGCACTACGGGCTTGTAGATCTGCTATGTTTGGAAAATCTTGAAAATGTGGCGCAAATATTAGAATATATATTCTTTCAGAGCGAACGTTTTAAACTCCAATCTTTGCTTACGGGGGAAGACGACTTGCAGCAAGCTATACACCTTGAAAAGTACAGTCATGACTCTTACTAAACACCAAAACTCAAGTGTACACTTAAACTGTATGTTGGCTTGTTTACTGTTGAGTGAGAGACCCACAGTTTGGAAAACACTGCATTAGCTGTCTGGGTGTTATACTGATATGACAATTAAAATTGTATTGCTATATCACACAAATTATGTTGTATTACTGTTGTATGGTAGACAATATATTTGGGTTTCAAGTGTGGTCATCTGAACACAGCGTCTTTACACTCTAGTGAAATAGTGCATTTCATATTTAATGTAAACATACAAAGAGGACTAAGGTGAGGCAGTCAGCAGGTCACAGCGCTGTAGGGCTTCGAACCCTATATCCAGCAGAAGCTCGGATAGTACTCTACCAGTGCTTTTTTTGCTTTGCAACACCATGCCTTTACTTGCATGTGAATTATTGATGACACCATGATAGGAGTACAATAACTTTGCATTGTGAATAAAACATATTAACCACAGTGTGGTTGCAGTGTAATGCTAACGATGTAATCACAGGGCTGTCTGCTTCATGTATTATAATTAAAAGTGCATTCTGGTATTGTGAATCAATGTACTTAAATGAAAGCACCAACTTCAGTGTTTACTGACTGACCTATAATAACAATATAGCCTCCAATAGCACAGCGAGGGGTCCGGGGACCCCCAGATTTTGTAAATAGCATCAACATCAGCTAAAGCCACTATAAAGCCTATTTGAAACTAGGCGATCTACGAGCTTGTTGATCAGCTATTTTCAACAAATCAGACCATTAAACTCAGTCAAATAAATGTTAAATCATGAAATATAACATCGGGTCTTGTGTAGGGTCTAAGGAGTAAACACTGATACAGTGAGTTATTATTTTGTCTGCTGGTTGCACGAGTTCAGCCCCATGTACAGTAACAGCTCAGCACAGTACTCAATTAACAGATCCCTGATCGATCTAAAAACGAATCCACTACATTCACCAAATCACCAAGACATTAAAACGTTTCCTTTGACAAGTCAGAGAGTGATCTGTTCGTCTGTTTACGATGATGCTAACACGCTAATTCGATTAGCATCCCTTCCTTTGTCAAAGACGTGCAAAATAAAAAATCTGTCAATGTATACACATTATGTTACACGTCTTTATCGGCGTTTCTGTGGTCAAGACAATGCATTGTACCGACCTGTCAGTTTCTGCTGCTGCTCGGGACTAGCCTGGTTAATAAACCAGACCGAATCAGCCGTTGGCGACAGTGTTGTGTGATATTAGTCTGGTTTATTAGCCAGGCTAGCTCGGGACTTCATGTATATGACGTAAACATTAAACAGGCAGAGAGACATATATGAATCCAGGCATTAATCTCGTCCAAAAATATATAAAACGTAAACGCCAAAATCGCGAGAGAGTCAGCTATCTATTATACATTTGAAAACGTGTGCCCAAGCCCAGGAAAGGAACATAAAGTCACCAGCTACTACGTCACTGACACGCTGCAACACGCTGCAACACACACTGCAACAACACACTAACACGACACAGCCTTACCCTCCGCGTCGATCCACGGCTATCTCCTCATGTCGCGCCGCACGCCCACACTCACCAACACCCGCGTAAAAACTGTCATTGCACTGACACTACAGCCGCCTCCCGTCCACACTCACAAACAATATCAATATCAATAATAAACACAAACACGCCACAAGCACCGACACCCCCGCCTAATTTGTTGCCAGGTCTATGAAAACAAGCCCAGACAAAATGCCATTCAACACGCTACTTACAACTCGCTTACAATTCGCGGACCTGGCAACACTGCATCCTGTTTTCCCATTGGCTACGCTTGCTACAACACGCATTTGCACTGCATCTTGGGAGCAACACAGCTTAATGTAGGGGTCACCGATTGCTGTGCTACATCCCCCTCATGTTCCCACCACCCCGTTCGGCTACACCACACACACTAACCTAAACAATTCTCCACATGCAACACAGGGCCCTTATTGGCTAGCCCCCTCACATGGCGATCCCCACGCTGCAAAACACAGGGCAGCCAGACACACACACACACACACACACACACTCATTCTAACTTGGATGGACAGCGCCGCGATTACATACACAGTTTACCATACGTCCTCTTCTGGGGGCCTGTCCGGCCAGTCCGGGTGGTTTTATACATTCCTTCAAATGTCCGGGGTTTTACACGTATCGCCTGTAGTGTATCGCTACGCTCACAGACCATTCACACCAATGTGTATTACAATGCACGTTCAATGGTTCGTAGTGGAAAAACACTGTGAGAGGTGGACTTTCAGCCCGAACCCCGGAATGTGTATTCTTCATAACTCTGCATGCGCTGCAACCTGACACCACTACCACTGGTCCCGACCGCAGATCAGAGACAGGCTCGCTGGCTGCTCCGCTGTCTGCAGATAGACAGACAGCGGAGAACTATCTCATCATTGACATGCAGAAAAAGTAGGCTGCTGTTTTCTTAGCTTTGTGACTGACCAATGACAAGCACATTGTATTGTCTGCAAAGGAACTATGTGTCTGTCACAAATACAAGTTCTGTCCTGCAAGCCCATGTCATGTCAACACAGACAAGGCAGCTGTGCGCGCGGTGAGTCCTGCAAATTATAATGACCCAATATTATTTTGTACAACCGAGCACAG
Organism: Electrona antarctica; assembly: GCF_951216825.1. Lineage (NCBI taxonomy): Eukaryota > Metazoa > Chordata > Actinopteri > Myctophiformes > Myctophidae > Electrona > Electrona antarctica. The sequence goes on from NC_136798.1 coordinate 34,467,331, forward strand.
CATAAGATATGATGGTTTGGAGAATAGGCTGGTCTCTCTTTTTACAACAGATAAGCCATTGCATACAGGTTCTCAAACTTTTTAATTTCAAGGACCCCCATAACTCTGCGAGTCAAACCAAATGGACCCATAACAGTCCCATTTCATTCCAATTCTACAGTATCAGAGTTAAACGTTATACAAGACTCCATTTGGTTACATTTGTACACTCTCAGAGTTACAGACCTGTAAGGGTCCATTTGGGTCCATGTGTTACACTCTCACAGTTACAGACCTATAATGGGTCCATTTGGAACCCCCTCAAGGAACCATGAGGGTCCCTGGATCACACCTTTCACAGCCACTGCTTTAAATAAATACATAACTAATATAGAGCATATTTGATCCATTTATTGTTAGGCTATAGATTCTTTTGACATCTCAATTTAACAGAACCGCCCACGCACGGCACATGCACGACGTGCACGCGCATGTGCACATCCACATCCACATGCACGCGCGCATGTGTCCTTTTTGGTAATTCAGAATATGGTATGCCTACACAGTTACAATAATGCAAACACGCAAATCGCACAAACGACTGCGTCGACACCTGGCGTGGAACAAACGGGACGAACCGAGGCGCATATATGGATAACAACAACACTACACGCGCGCGCGCACGCGCTGCAACACAAAACAGCTGCATAAAACGCGTGTCACTGTGGACTTCTGTATCTGTGGACTTCTGTATCGCAACGCGGGGCAACGCAACTCTGGGATGAGCGGGCCGAAGGCCCGCGAAATTCTAGTTCATTACAAAATATTTCACAGACCTTGATGTGATTGTTCGCTGTGATAAAGTAACACCATTCAGAACAGCGCCACAGCCAGCCCATCCACACCCACTCTGTGGCCAGACGTATATTACATCGGCAGTGAGATTAGGACAGCGCCACAGCCAGCCCATCCACACCCACTCTGTGTGTGGCCAGACATATATTACATCGGTACCGAAGTTTAGGACAGCGCTGCGGCCGCCGTCCGCACCCACGTTGCGGCCGGAAGCGGTACTGCGCCCGTAGTGAAAATTCACTACCGTAGAGAATGAACGGGACCTCGTTTAGGGCCGTTTAGCTAAACAATACGCGACGGCCGCGCGCCGGAGGTGTTGGGTTCAAACCCCACTCAAATCTTTACTTGCCAAAATCTGCCATTGACCCCCATTCTGAATTTCTCAAATTTAAAAGCACTATATTTCTAAAACTATGAAACATTTCAAAGATTCCTTTTCAGGCAAACATGTCCACCGTAAGATGCACCTAAATACGTTTGAATAGGGTTTCTAGGTGTAAGTATGTAGGACTAGTAGCATGCCAAAGTTTGTGGTATTGCCATTGAGAATGCATTGGGCGTTTAAGTTAAATAACTCAGAAACTACAAAACATTTCAAAGTAAAAAGTTCCAGCATGTGTCTCCACAGTAAGCTGAATTATAAAAAGTGTGAATGGAGTTTCTAGGTGAAAGTGCTTTTTTGACGTGCCAATGTCTGCCATTGAGCTCCATTGTAAACTTCTCAAATTTGAAAGCACTGTATTTCTAAAACTATGAAACATTTCAAAGATTCCTTTTCAGGCAAACATGTCCACCGTAAGATGAACCTAAGTAGGCTAGAATGGGCTTGCTAGGTGTAAGTATGTAGGACTAGTAGCATGCCAAAGTTTGTGCTATTGCCATAGAGAATGCATTGGGCGTTTAAGTTAAATAACTAAAAAACTACAAAATATTTCAATGTAGAAAGTTCCAGCATGTGTCTCCACAGTAAGCTGAATAATAAAAAGTGTGAATGGAGTTTCTAGGTGAAAGTGCTTTTTTGACGTGCCAATGTCTGCCATTGAGCTCCATTGTAAATTTCTCAAATTTGAAAGCACTATATTTCTAAAACTATGAAACATTTCAAAGATTCCTTTTCGGGCAAACATGTCCACCATAAGATGAACCTAAGTAGGCTAGAATGGGGTGTCTAGGTGTAAGTATGTAGGACTAGTAGCATGCCAAAGTTTGTGCTATTGCCATTGAGAATGCATTGGGCGTTTAAGTTAAATAACTCAGAAACTACAAAACATTTCAAAGTAAAAAGTTCCAGCATGTGTCTCCACAGTAAGCTAAATTATAAAAAGTGCAGACTGCATTGTGGCAGTTAGCAAGTAGATCAGTGACTTAGCACACTGGCTTCATGATCTGGAGGTTGTGGGTTCAAACCCCACTCAAATCTTTACTTGCCAAAATCTGCCATTGACCCCCATTCTGAATTTCTCAAATTTAAAAGCACTATATTTCTAAAACTATGAAACATTTCAAAGATTCCTTTTCAGGCAAACATGTCCACCGTAAGATGCACCTAAATACGTTTGAATGGGGTTTCTAGGTGTAAGTATGTAGGACTAGTAGCATGCCAAAGTTTGTGGTATTGCCATTGAGAATGCATTGGGCGTTTAAGTTAAATAACTCAGAAACTACAAAACATTTCAAAGTAAAAAGTTCCAGCATGTGTCTCCACAGTAAGCTGAATTATAAAAAGTGTGAATGGAGTTTCTAGGTGAAAGTGCTTTTTTGACGTGCCAATGTCTGCCATTGAGCTCCATTGTAAACTTCTCAAATTTGAAAGCACTATATTTCTAAAACTATGAAACATTTCAAAGATTTCTTTTCAGGCAAACATGTCCACCGTAAGATGAACCTAAGTAGGCTAGAATGGGCTTGCTAGGTGTAAGTATGTAGGACTAGTAGCATGCCAAAGTTTGTGCTATTGCCATTGAGAATGCATTGGGCGTTTAAGTTAAATAACTCAGAAACTACAAAATATTTCAATGTAGAAAGTTCCAGCATGTGTCTCCACAGTAAGCTGAATTATAAAAAGTGTGAATGGAGTTTCTAGGTGAAAGTGCTTTTTTGACGTGCCAATGTCTGCCGTTTAGCTAAACAATACGCGACGGCCGCGCGCCGGAGGTGTTGGGTTCAAACCCCACTCAAATCTTTACTTGCCAAAATCTGCCATTGACCCCCATTCTGAATTTCTCAAATTTAAAAGCACTATATTTCTAAAACTAACTAAGTTTGTGCTATTGCCATTGAGAATGCATTGGGCGTTTAAGTTAAATAACTCAGAAACTACAAAATATTTCAATGTAGAAAGTTCCAGCATGTGTCTCCACAGTAAGCTGAATTATAAAAAGTGTGAATGGAGTTTCTAGGTGAAAGTGCTTTTTTGACGTGCCAATGTCGGCCGTTTAGCTTTTGACGTGGGCAAGCCCTAGTAGCATGCCAAAGTTTGTGCTATTGCCATTGAGAATGCATTGGGCGTTTAAGTTAAATAACTCAGAAACTACAAAATATTTCAATGTAGAAAGTTCCAGCATGTGTCTCCACAGTAAGCTGAATTATAAAAAGTGTGAATGGAGTTTCTAGGTGAAAGTGCTTTTTTGACGTGCCAATGTCTGCCATTGAGCTCCATTGTAAACTTCTCAAATTTGAAAGCACTATATTTCTAAAACTATGAAACATTTCAAAGATTCCTTTTCAGGCAAACATGTCCACCGTAAGATGAACCTAAGTAGGCTAGAATGGGCTTGCTAGGTGTAAGTATGTAGGACTAGTAGCATGCCAAAGTTTGTGCTATTGCCATAGAGAATGCATTGGGCGTTTAAGTTAAATAACTCAAAAACTACAAAATATTTCAATGTAGAAAGTTCCAGCATGTGTCTCCACAGTAAGCTGAATAATAAAAAGTGTGAATGGAGTTTCTAGGTGAAAGTGCTTTTTTGACGTGCCAATGTCTGCCATTGAGCTCCATTGTAAATTTCTCAAATTTGAAAGCACTATATTTCTAAAACTATGAAACATTTCAAAGATTCCTTTTCAGGCAAACATGTCCACCGTAAGATGAACCTAAGTAGGCTAGAATGGGGTGTCTAGGTGTAAGTATGTAGGACTAGTAGCATGCCAAAGTTTGTGCTATTGCCATTGAGAATGCATTGGGCGTTTAAGTTAAATAACTCAGAAACTACAAAACATTTCAAAGTAAAAAGTTCCATCATGTGTCTCCACAGTAAGCTGAATTATAAAAAGTGTGAATGGAGTTTCTAGGTGAAAGTGAAAGTGACGTGCCACTATCTGCCATTATAAATTTCTCAAATTAAAAGCACTATATTTCTAAAACTATGAAACATTTCAAAGATTCCTTTTCAGGCAAACATGTCCACCATAAGATGAACCTAAATAGGTTTGAATGGGGATTCTAGGTGTAAGTATGTAGGACTAGTAGCATGCCAAAGTTATAATTTTTTTCGGACGGCATACTATAGCATGTCGTTTTTCGTGATTTTGGACTATTTGAAAAAGAGATGAAAATCATGAAAAACGACATACTATAGTTCATGGTTTCGGACGGAATACTATAGCATGTCGTTTTTCGTGATTTTGGAGGATTTGAAATAAAGATGAAAATCATGAAAAAATGACATACTATAGTCCATGGTTTGGGACGGCATACTATAGTATGTCATATTTTCATAATTTTGGGAGACTATGTCAGAGCCAGGACTTGAACCTGCAGCCTCCTGATTCCCAGGCAGGATCTGTACCCAGTGAGCTACTGTGCATGCTGTTCTTAAAAGGCTGAATAGATAATGACAGAAGAGCCAGAGACTTGTTTCCATTGTGGTTCATAAACATTCGAACGTCTAGAGATAAACAACAGCAAAAGAAACAACAGACAAATCTCCTGTTATTTTATTTTTGTATCAATGTTGTACTCAAAGGGAACAGCAGACTGCATTGTGGCAGGTAGCAAGTAGATCAGTGACTTAGCACACTGGCTTCACGCGCCGGCCGGTCGTGAATAGTCGGTGATGTATATTTAGCACCAAGTTACCCAAATTGTGTCGTTAGCAGTGATGGTCGTCGAAGGAAGAAAGGAGAAGACCAGCAGGTTGTCGTCACATTCTGATCAGCTTTATTGAACAGAATAACTCAGTACAAGGCTTTCCACGGGCGGAAGGCCCCGTGAAATACATGGAGTCACAGCATAGCTAATCAGTGTGGACTCTCTAGAAGTTTCACTGCGTCCAAGTATTTACTAACTTCTAAGTCCCGCCCCCCTCCCTGGAAACTCATAGGCTCTTCCGGTCAAGGAGGAGGCGGGACATACACATGGCATGCAGCTCATGTGTCACTCTATGTTTTATACCAAATAAGACTAATTCAATATCTATACTATATATGAAGTATGCCGAACACATGTAATGAAATTGTTCAAACTATATTGTTAACCAGTCTAAATGATTAAGCACAAATACACAGTGTAGATTCATCAATTCTGGAGCAGGGAGCAGAAAGCTCTCTGCACACACACACAGCTGTTGGTTTAACAGTTGGAGATAGGAGCTGTTCCTATGGTCAGAAACAGAACCCCCGACCCACCTGGGGTGTTTTAGCTGATGGTATGGTAGCAGAGGATGGTTAGAAACAGCACCCAGACCCCCTGGGGTGCCTGGCCGCATTCTTAACAAAAGGCTTTGTTTTTACGGACTAGCTGTAAATAACTCTAAAGCAGTTGGCACACACACACACAGAGTATTGCATGTCCCAACTTAGTTCTGTGTCCTGTGCACACTGACACTGTGTGTCAACTGTCTATTAAAATATCAACTGATTGATATATACGTGTCCATGTCTATAAAATATCCATCACATCCTCCCTCAACAGGCTCTTACGCCTGTTGCAATACCATGACAGCATCATAAGTCATAACCTGCCTAATTAATTTTTCCAAAAATAAATTGCCAAAAATATTTCTTTTTTCCAAAATTCAAAATTAATCATTTTAACCATAGTACAACGTGATAGACCTCCCTGGACACAGAAGCCTCTTGTTAACTACCTAAATTGTATCAAATTAGAACCGAACAAGCATGGGGCTTGTTCTGTTGTATCTCTTATACAGACCTGAAACTGAACCATATTTAAAACAGAAATTAAACTCCTTATTTAACTGAAATCCTATTTAGACTAAATCAAATTCCTATATTGATTACATTCAAATACCTATACTTTAACTGAAATCCTATTTTAGACTAAATCAAATTCCTATATTGGTTACATCCTGTTTAGACTAAATCAAATTCCTATATTGATTGAATACAACTACCTGTAATTGAAAAGTTAACACTCATAGCATGACAAAATGGTTAATCATAAAAACAAACATCCCTTTAACAGTACTATTTCAGTACCTTGTTATATCTACTTTGACCTATGTCAGCACAGAATACAACATACAAACATTAGAACAACATTTTCCAACATTAATCACAATGCAGATGAAACACGATTTTTTTTCTTTCCATGACGCAAATTGTTCAGACGTTCAACGCGCAGTAGGAAACGGTTCCCACAATTATTTTTTTCGCCTATAGAATAAAAACGCTTGGAACCTCCTTCTTGATTCTCAGAGCTCGCACATAGCTCTCAGATCTGTAGGTTTGAAGCAGACCGTTGTCACCATATGCTTGTTGTCACAGCACACACGTGAACCACAGCTTAACTGCAGTCAGCAGTAGAACTCAGTAGAACTCACTTTGAGCATCACAAGGCTCTTAGTGGACAGCTTATTGCTTAGTCATGTCAATCATGACAGCAAAAGCATTGAAACGCTCCTGTAGCAGGAACGCTCCTGTATACGAACATTGGAACGGTCTGGCTTGGACCTCTCCTCCCTCCTAGTGCAGAAGGAGAACCAGTTTGCACCGGCCCGTGGGCCGTAGCCTCCCTTGGACCTCTCCTCCCTCCTAATGCAGAAGGAGAACCAGTTGGCACCAGCCCGTAGCCGCAGAAATAGTGTTCGATCCAACACCTCCGAGTCCTGTAGCGAACACAGGTCTGTGAAAGTCACCTGCTGTTGATTTCCGACGGTAGAAGCTGAGTTAGGAGCTCCTCTGTCGCTGTTCTCGTAGTGTTGTGTAGACAGCTGCCGCAGACACACCCCCCTGGACTCTCTGCCCTCGGGATGACCTCCTTGGTGCTGTTCAGATGTCACCGTTGACATCATCTAGACCTGGTGGTCTCCCCGTGATCCTTTTGGTGCAGTCAGATGTCACTTTCGACACCTTCAGGAATCCATGGATGGACTCCTCTCCTCTCCTCCACACCTATTAATAGGATACAATACAGGCTCCCACTACAAATATCCCCAATCATTTCTTAGGATGTTTGATGACACTACAAGCTACTGGTCACTAAGATGACCTCTCTGGCATTAATCTCATTCTCTTTGCTAACCTCCCTAGTTCATATAGTGTCACTGAACTATCTAAATTCACTGATGTCACGTCACCAAACGTATTGATGGACAGGTGTTTTGAGCTGAGGGGCTGGCTTGTTTAACCCTAAAAGGTTCAACCGTGGGTGATCATCCCTCGGCTGAAACCTCCACTCCTAGAGATATGGGTCAACTCCCCCTCCGTCATGTTACCAGCTAGTCGTGCTCAGAACACAGGGTTGCGAATTCCTGTGATCACTGTTATGTAGTAAGGCTGTCAGCCGCCGCTTTCATCACCCGACACACAAACAGGCACTATTAACTAAAGCCAATACTTCAAATTCACACCATAATACCCTCCCTTGAAACTGTAGTCCTTACGATCTACTCTTGACATCAGACTCCAAAAGCAGACATCACTTTGTGTACATGTCATTGCATGCCACTGGTCAATCAGTCATTCTTCACTCCTTCTTCAAACACTGTCCCATCTGTTTCTCTAAATAGCACCCCCAATAAATAGCTGCCTGCAGGACAGCTCAGTGGGCCTTTTAAAACAGACAGTGATAGGAGATAAGGAAGGGACAGGATGTCCACACCTGGCCCTAAAGCTCTCTATCTTAAGACTATTTTAGGGTGAGAAGGGATTTTAGCTCTCTCCCCCTCTTTCCCTAAAAGCACATTCCGTCAGAGCATGCTAAAATTGTCATTGCAATTCCTCACACGTAGCTCTGTATGTATTTACTCATTTAACTATCACTTTTAGAATGGCTTCTACTAGCAATATTTCACCGGACATAGCTAGAACCTTCTTGAATTAAGTAAGTCTAGTATGAAGTACATTTAATCATTAATTCACTCACACATACATTATTCTCAATCAATTCTCGATTTCATTCACACCACAAACACTCTCAGGCTTGTGTGACCTTTTCATTGAAACCCCTGGCTGGTGCCTACCCCAAACTCAAGCTTCATACGGCCTGGCAAACATACTGTACGTTTCTTCTGACACCTGTGACAGGTGTACCAAGCCATAAATCCACCACCAAAATAAAAAAGATCATAGTAGACACGTCTACTATTGCTATGCCTTTTTTCAATGAAAAGTTCCCTGGCCTGTAAACTCTGTGACACAATCTCACACACACACACACACACACACATGCATGGGAATAGTTACCCCATCACCCACACACTCATTTGCATACAACCAACCCCATACTGAGTTCACCCTAAGCAACTGTTTTTGTCCCAGAATCAAATTACTCACGCAGAACTATATATAAATTTTACTAATAAGAACTGTTTTTTTTAACAATCCCTAATTAACCTATACCTAACTTTTACCTAAATGTAACCATTTCCAATTTGAGATGCATTTGTCATTTACCTTCTAAATTTTATTCGGACCCCCAAATTGAACCCACATTCTTTAAACCTTAATTGTCCCCAATCTCTGAGTTTTTGAGCACAAGACAACAAAAATAGACTGAGCTGTTGTCTCCGTCAAAATTTAAATGAACCTCCCTACTGTAATATCTATATTATTCATTTAAGAAAAAAGTCAATCCACCTTTAAACAGTCACTGATCAAAAATGAGGTAACACCCTATTATAGCTACTATTTTCACCCGGGCCTAACCCCACACCGTATTCCTACAGTGAAGTTAATAGACTCGCTATCGTGGTTACTATATGCCCAGTGGTTACTCTTAGCTCCACATTTTAACACAGAAAATGTCCATAAATGCACTTTAAATAATTTCTCAAATATAATTTCACTCTTATACATTTGTACACTCTAACGTACATGAATAGCCATATTATAGTTCCCTTATCTAATTTAGTTCATGCATCCAGTTTGTTCATGCATCCAGTTTATTTGTTAACCTCCTATTAATTTCGTTCATTTATCTAGTTTGTTCATAAATGTATTAACCTATTACTCCCCCCTTGAGCCATGACCCACATGGCTCATGACAAAAATCTGATCATCACAGAAAACAGTGCTACGCCATCCATAACATCACTCTCAGTACAGCCGTACAGTCTGTGGAATAAATCAACCGACACACGCATCCATCACGCACCCACGCACAGGCACAGGCACGCACTACACACATCGAGTACAGTCATACATACTCATCACGCACTCATCAGACGCACCCACGCAAGGCACAGGCACGCACGCACCATAAACAACCATCCACAAGTACACACGTACAGTACAGCCACACCGTCGCACGCATATCACAGACGTACCACGCACTCAAGGCACACGCACGCACGCACGCACGCACGCCAAAACCATAGGCTTTGTCAAGCCAAAGATAAACTGTCACTCAAAGTCCCCAAAGAAAACAAAACAGCGCCGAAAGAGCGCACACCCACACGCACACGCGCACGCACGCAGCGGGCGTAAGGGAACAACTTTAACAAGAGCTGCTGACAGAAAACCAGCTCAAGTGTAGAAACAACGCTTCTAGTTCAAGCATTCTACATCCCCACATCCCCTGTAACTGGGAAAGTGAAAAACAAAAAGCATAAACAGTCCGCATCACACACCGGAAGTGTGAAGAGAGTCTAAAAAGAAACAAGACACCCCCCCCTCTCGACCGGGAACAAAGAGAGCACGGCCGCTCCATAGCCCCAGACAGGCACGCAGAATAACCGCAAAGGCCTCCTGGGTAAAAACATGGCCGCGACCAAACAACAATAACAAGACCTCAACAAGTCGTCGTGAATCCTGCTACAGATGACAAACATATCGAAAACGAATCAGCCCGTCCCCCACATCACAGACATCACAGGGAACGTAACCACAACGCAAACGAAAAACAATATTAAAGTTTAAACACTTCAGAAAACAGGGGGGGTTCCCCCGGAGAAACCCCCCGCCACCATACGGTCCCATAACGAACCACAGACAAAAATAAGAGATCTCATCCTACCTAAACATCAACGCACAACGTGTTCTCCCACAAAACCACCGCGCACGGAGAAAACAGCACAGGCACAAAACAGGAACCACAATTAATCTAATAAAAATAATCCCCATATGCCCGCACATATCCCCAGCAGCAATGCAAGAAAAAACACGCACACGTCGAAGTGCGCGCACATATGCATCGTATATATATATACGTCACAAAATCCCTGTTTTGCAATACGCACGCCGGCTCGTCTTACTGGGCCTTGCGTAGTCCGACAATAATCTCAGAAGAATAATATTAATAAATATTAATATTAATAATCCAAAAGCAGACTACTACTCCACACACCCAGCAACGTAGGGCCCAGTTATCCTACTAAACACCTTCGGCTTGCCCTCAGGAACGCACAAAACCGTCCAAATATTGTGCACTTCCATTTAATACGAGAGCAGCCACGCAAACAGCAAGTGGACATGAAAGACAATCGCACACCAGGCGCGCCTCCCGGTTCCCCCGAAAAACGCGTCCAGTTTGCAACTGCCTTACCCTATAAGGAACGCTACTCTGAACACACGCTTCACATTTGAAGCAGAAGGTAATAATTACATAGATTTAAAAGACCTACATCTTCTGCACATTGGCCAGGAATGCTTCATGACAACCATCACTTGACGACGGACTATCAAAAAGTAGTTAAGTACTTAATTGTCGTAAAAAATGCGAGATAAAGGGATAAAGACAAGTTTATGACTAGCTCGCCTGGCGTTTACAGAAAAAATAAAACAATGGTGAATGAAAACACGCGTTGCCACTGAGCAGACGACCCCCCTCTTCACCCCAACTCACCTCGATCACCCCATCACCGCTACGACACAGAGCCACAAAAGTGACCCCCAGCAGGTCGCAGGTCCGTTCAGCGTGGCATAGAAAATACACCATCTTTCCTCCAGTCCGTTGGGCTCCATTTATGATGTATATTTAGCACCAAGTTACCCAAATTGTGTCGTTAGCAGTGATGGTCGTCGAAGGAAGAAAGGAGAAGACCAGCAGGTTGTCGTCACATTCTGATCAGCTTTATTGAACAGAATAACTCAGTACAAGGCTTTCCACGGGCGGAAGGCCCCGTGAAATACATGGAGTCACAGCATAGCTAATCAGTGTGGACTCTCTAGAAGTTTCACTGCGTCCAAGTATTTACTAACTTCTAAGTCCCGCCCCCCTCCCTGGAAACTCATAGGCTCTTCCGGTCAAGGAGGAGGCGGGACATACACATGGCATGCAGCTCATGTGTCACTCTATGTTTTATACCAAATAAGACTAATTCAATATCTATACTATATATGAAGTATGCCGAACACATGTAATGAAATTGTTCAAACTATATTGTTAACCAGTCTAAATGATTAAGCACAAATACACAGTGTAGATTCATCAATTCTGGAGCAGGGAGCAGAAAGCTCTCTGCACACACACACAGCTGTTGGTTTAACAGTTGGAGATAGGAGCTGTTCCTATGGTCAGAAACAGAACCCCCGACCCACCTGGGGTGTTTTAGCTGATGGTATGGTAGCAGAGGATGGTTAGAAACAGCACCCAGACCCCCTGGGGTGCCTGGCCGCATTCTTAACAAAAGGCTTTGTTTTTACGGACTAGCTGTAAATAACTCTAAAGCAGTTGGCACACACACACACAGAGTATTGCATGTCCCAACTTAGTTCTGTGTCCTGTGCACACTGACACTGTGTGTCAACTGTCTATTAAAATATCAACTGATTGATATATACGTGTCCATGTCTATAAAATATCCATCATCGGCACAGCCGGACAGCCAATGAAACGAAGGCTTGCCTTTGTTGCCAGGCAGTTTTGCCATCTTTTTCACCCAATCAGAATTTTTCACTTTTCTTTGTAGGGGGTTTGGAGACTGGAGTTCGATTCCCCCTCATGGAAGATGTATCCATAGTTAAAGTTAGTTATTGATCAGTTAACTGCCTGGTAATGACATACCTGGATGTAAAATATATAATTATACCAGTTATAAGTTATAATTGTACCACTGTGTCTGACTTATTTCTCTGATTTTCTACTCTATACTGCTTATATTTAGTTATGATTGAATTCATGAATTTGGATAAATTCTTTCCATCTAGATGACCAAGTGGGGTCCGGGGACCCTCAGGGGTTCTTGAGGGAGTTCCAGGGGGTCCCCATGCAGCTAAATGATAGTTAGTAACCAAATGGACCCTTATGGGTCTGTAACTCAGAGTGTACAAATGGAACCAAGTGGTTCCATTTGTACACTCTCATAGTTAAATTAACATTGATTTGAAAATATAAATTGGGGGACCCAGAGATAGAAATGCCAGAAATGGGGGTCCGTAGACTAATGCATGTAAAAATGGGGGTCCTTGAAATTAAACGGATTGAGCCATAAAAAAAATCTTCCCTTATGGGGCGGGGCGTCCCTGGCATATGTATTCAAATGGGGGGGCCGCGGGCTAATTAGTGTCAATTTGGGGGTCCTTGACATGAAAAAGTTTGGGAACCATTGGTCTAGATATAGCAATAGTATATAGTCATCATCATTGCCATCTAGTGGCTGTTATAAATCATCACACCAAAATACTTTTAAACATTTCTGCTGAACTCTGAAATTACACAACTCTTATATACACATACAAAGATAAAGAAAATAGAAATGGGATACAATATATAGTGCAAATGTATCGGCTAGCAGCAGTTGAAATCCTATCCTAAAAATAAAACGAATGGAGAATGTATTGCTCTGTTTATATAACATAATTTCTTTATACAGATGTCATTTGCTGTAAGCAGTGTAGGGGTATAAACAGTGTACACACAATGATTTGTATTCCTTAAGGTGCTTCCATTCCTTTCAGAGTCCATTCTCTCTCTATGTAAAAAGTTGTAGTAATTTGTTTTTATCAACACTTGTATGTGTGTGCGTGCGTGCGTGTGTGCGTTCCTCAGGCACAGTAGAGGCATACAGACAGTTGGACTGTGAGGGGATGTGGCAGCCCTCCTCCTCCTCGCCTCCAGAAGGAGACTTTGACCTGTGCGTCCATGAAGGCAGCCCCCAACGCCTGCACTGCGTCGCCAAGGTCTGCCGCTCACTCACTCGTTAACTAAAACACAAAAGTTGCCTGCTACTGACTGTAACCATGTTTTGCAATTATATAGTCTGTTCATCTCTCTCTCTTTCTCCTGCCTACACATCTGTCAGACCCCACTTCTGCATTGCTGTACTGAAACGTCCCACACCTGTCCTCAGACGATTGAGGGTTGTCTACTCCATGCGGGGCAGGTGCTGGCTGGCCAGGAACATCTGTGGGATCCTTGATGTAGTGGTGAAGCCTGGATGTTCTGCTGCCTTCCACTGATCCCTCCATCTCGCCATCACCCAGGAAGCCTTGGAGGTGTCAGCTGGTGTTGTGTGAAGCAGGGACTTGTTGTATGGTTAACCCATTCTGGGCGGGAACCCCTTTTGGTGTTAAGGATTATGTTATACTTTAGCTATTGGAAAATAGCAGATCTACAAGCTCATAGCGCGGCACCGAGTGCCGCACTATGAGCTTGTAGATCTGCTATGTTTGGAAAATCATCCAGTCCCTGGAACTACATATTTTTAGATGGGGGTCGGCGGTGAAATACAGATAATTCTGGGGTCCATGACATGAAAAAGGTTGAGCACCACTGACATGAAAGCATAGGTCCTCAGGTCTACAACTGTTGAAAATACTAAATAAAGTATCAGCTTGCAGCAAGCTATACACCTTGAAAAGTACAGTCATGACTCTTACTAAACACCAAAACTCAAGTGTACAGTGTACACTTAAACTGTATGTTGGCTTGTTTACTGTTGAGTGAGAGACCCACAGTTTGGAAAACACTGCATTAGATCACACAAATTATGTTGTTGTATTACTGTTGTATGGTAGACAATATATTTGGGTTTCAAGTGTGGTAATCTGAACACAGCGTATTTACACTCTAGTGAAATAGTGCATTTCATATTTAATGTAAACATACAAAGAGGACTAAGGTGAGGCAGTCAGCAGGTCACAGCGCTGTAGGGATTCGAACCCTATACCCAGGCAGAAGCTCGGATAGTACTCTACCAGTGCTTTTTTTGCTTTGCAACACCATGCCTTTACTTGCATGTGAATTATGTTGTTTTGACTGTACTTATACTGTTCTACATTTGTCTAATAAAATCATTTAACCAACCAAGCCCATTAATTATAACACAGAGATGCTATTAACTAAGCTGTCCTGTCTATGTCAACATGCTCTAGGAATAGCAATAACAGTTAATGTAGCAGATGAGGCAATTCATTGAACACAGTTGTGCACAATGTTAACATCCCAGATCGATTACAATATGAATCAACTGTGCTTGACTACACCATGATATGAGTACAATAACTTTCATTGTGAATAAAACATTCCAGTGTGGTTGCAGTGTAATGCTAAAGATTTAATCACAGGGCTGTCTGCTTCATGTATTATAATTAAAAGTGCATTCTGGTATTGTGAATCAATGTACTTAAATGAAAGCACCAACTTCAGTGTTTATTGACTGACCTATAATAACAATATAGCTTCCAATAGCACAGTGAGGGGTCCGGGGACCCCCAGATTTTGTGTTTTGTTTTTTAAATAGCATCAACATCAGCTAAAGCTACTACACATCGGCTATTTGAAACTAGGCGATCTACGAGCTTGTTGATCAGCTATTTTCAACAAATCAGACCATTAAACTCAGTCAAATAAATGTTACATCATGAAATATAACATCGGGTCTTGTGTAGGGTCTAAGGAGTAAACACTGATACAGTGAGTTATTATTTTGTCTGCTGGTTGCATGAGTTCAGCTCCATGTACAGTAACAGCTCAGCACAGTACTCAATTAACAGATCCCTGATCGATCTAAAAACGAATCCACTACATTCACCAAATCACCAAGACATATAAGCATTAAAACGTTTCCTTTGACAAGTCAGAGAGTGGTCTGTTCGTGCCCATTGAGCCATACAACGTCTGTTTACGACGACGCTAACACGCTAATTCGATTAGCATCCCTTCCTTTGTCAAAGACGTGCAAAATAAAAAATCTGTCAATGTATACACATTATGTTACACGTCTTTATCGGCGTTTCTGTGGTCGAGACAATGCATTGTACCGACCTGTCAGTTTCTGCTTCTGCTCGGGACTTCATGTATATGACGTAAACATTAAACAGGCAGAGAGACATATATGAATCCAGGCATTAATCTCGTCCAAAAATATCTAAAACGTAAACGCCAAAATCGCGAGAGAGTCAGCTATTCATTACTAAATATTTCACAGACCTTGATGTGATTGTTCGCTGTGATAAAGTAACACAAATGTGATGATGATGATGAGCATAACAAAATACAACGAGACGAGAGGATAAACATAACTCGAGAGAAGAAGAACAGAGGCATTTGGCAGCGACATTCAGAACAGCGCCACAGCCAGCCCATCCACACCCACTCTGTGGCCAGACGTATATTACATCGGCTGCGAGATTAGGACAGCGCCAAGGCCAGCCCATCCACACCCACTCTGTGGCCAGACATATATTACATCGGTACCGAAGTTTAGGACAGCGCCGCGGCCGTCGTCCGCACCCACGTTGCGGCCGGAAGCGGTACTGCGCCCGTAGTGAAAATTCACTACCGTAGAGAATGAACGGGACCTCGTTTAGGGCCGTTTAGCTAAACAATACGCGACGGCCGCGCACCGGAGGTGTTGGGTTCAAACCCCACTCAAATCTTTACTTGCCAAAATCTGCCATTGACCCCCATTCTGAATTTCTCAAATTTAAAAGCACTATATTTCTAAAACTATGAAACATTTCAAAGATTCCTTTTCAGGCAAACATGTCCACCGTAAGATGCACCTAAATACGTTTGAATAGGGTTTCTAGGTGTAAGTATGTAGGACTAGTAGCATGCCAAAGTTTGTGGTATTGCCATTGAGAATGCATTGGGCGTTTAAGTTAAATAACTCAGAAACTACAAAACATTTCAAAGTAAAAAGTTCCAGCATGTGTCTCCACAGTAAGCTGAATTATAAAAAGTGTGAATGGAGTTTCTAGGTGAAAGTGCTTTTTTGACGTGCCAATGTCTGCCATTGAGCTCCATTGTAAACTTCTCAAATTTGAAAGCACTGTATTTCTAAAACTATGAAACATTTCAAAGATTCCTTTTCAGGCAAACATGTCCACCGTAAGATGAACCTAAGTAGGCTAGAATGGGCTTGCTAGGTGTAAGTATGTAGGACTAGTAGCATGCCAAAGTTTGTGCTATTGCCATAGAGAATGCATTGGGCGTTTAAGTTAAATAACTAAAAAACTACAAAATATTTCAATGTAGAAAGTTCCAGCATGTGTCTCCACAGTAAGCTGAATAATAAAAAGTGTGAATGGAGTTTCTAGGTGAAAGTGCTTTTTTGACGTGCCAATGTCTGCCATTGAGCTCCATTGTAAATTTCTCAAATTTGAAAGCACTATATTTCTAAAACTATGAAACATTTCAAAGATTCCTTTTCGGGCAAACATGTCCACCATAAGATGAACCTAAGTAGGCTAGAATGGGGTGTCTAGGTGTAAGTATGTAGGACTAGTAGCATGCCAAAGTTTGTGCTATTGCCATTGAGAATGCATTGGGCGTTTAAGTTAAATAACTCAGAAACTACAAAACATTTCAAAGTAAAAAGTTCCAGCATGTGTCTCCACAGTAAGCTGAATTATAAAAAGTGTGAATGGAGTTTCTAGGTGAAAGTGCTTTTTTGACGTGCCAATGTCTGCCATTGAGCTCCATTGTAAACTTCTCAAATTTGAAAGCACTATATTTCTAAAACTATGAAACATTTCAAAGATTTCTTTTCAGGCAAACATGTCCACCGTAAGATGAACCTAAGTAGGCTAGAATGGGCTTGCTAGGTGTAAGTATGTAGGACTAGTAGCATGCCAAAGTTTGTGCTATTGCCATTGAGAATGCATTGGGCGTTTAAGTTAAATAACTCAGAAACTACAAAATATTTCAATGTAGAAAGTTCCAGCATGTGTCTCCACAGTAAGCTGAATTATAAAAAGTGTGAATGGAGTTTCTAGGTGAAAGTGAAAGTGACGTGCCACTATCTGCCATTATAAATTTCTCAAATTAAAAGCACTATATTTCTAAAACTATGAAACATTTCAAAGATTCCTTTTCAGGCAAACATGTCCACCATAAGATGAACCTAAATAGGTTTGAATGGGGATTCTAGGTGTAAGTATGTAGGACTAGTAGCATGCCAAAGTTATAATTTTTTTCGGACGGCATACTATAGCATGTAGTTTTTCGTGATTTTGGACTATTTGAAAAAGAGATGAAAATCATGAAAAACGACATACTATAGTTCATGGTTTCGGACGGAATACTATAGCATGTCGTTTTTCGTAATTTTGGAGGATTTGAAATAAAGATTAAAATCATGAAAAAATGACATACTATAGTCCATGGTTTGGGACGGCATACTATAGTATGTCATATTTTCATAATTTTGGGAGACTATGTCAGAGCCAGGACTTGAACCTGCAGCCTCCTGATTCCCAGGCAGGATCTGTACCCAGTGAGCTACTGTGCATGCTGTTCTTAAAAGGCTGATTAGATAATGACAGAAGAGCCAGAGACTTATTTCCATTGTGGTTCATAAACATTCGAACGTCTAGAGATAAACAACAGCAAAAGAAACAATAGACAAATCTCCTGTTATTTTATTTTTGTATCAATGTTGTACTCAAAGGGAACAGCAGACTGCATTGTGGCAGGTAGCAAGTAGATCAGTGACTTAGCACACTGGCTTCATGATCTGGAGGTTGTGGGTTCAAAGAGAGTGAATGCATTGGGCGTTTAAGTTAAATAACTCAGAAACTACAAAACATTTCAAAGTAAAACGTTTTGACGTGCCACAGTTGCCACTATCTGCCATTATAAATGTCTCACATTTAAAGCACTATATTTCTAAAACTATGAAACATTTCAAAGATTCCTTTTCAGGCAAACATGTCCACCGTAAGATGAACCTAAATAGGTTTGAATGGGGATTCTAGGTGTAAGTATGTAGGACTAGTAGCATGCCACAGTTTGTGCTATTGCCATTGAGAATGCATTGGGCGTTTAAGTTAAATAACTCAGAAACTACAAAACATTTCAAAGTAAAAAGTTCCAGCATGTGTCTCCACAGTAAGCTAAATTATAAAAAGTGCATACTGCATTGTGGCAGTTAGCAAGTAGATCAGTGACTTAGCACACTGGCTGCATGATCTGGAGGTTGTGGGTTCAAACCCCACTCAAATCTTTACTTGCCAAAATCTGCCATTGACCCCATTCTGAATTTCTCAAATTTAAAAGCACAATATTTCTAAAACAATGAAACATTTCAAAGATTCCTTTTGTCCACCGTAAGATGAACCTAAATACGTCTGAATGGGGTTTCTAGGTGTAAGTATGTAGGACTAGTAGCATGCCAAAGTTTGTGCTATTGCCATTGCGAATGGTGTTAAATGAGTTAAACGCCTTTTCAGGCAAACATGTCCACCGTAAGATGAACCTAAATAGGTTTGAATGGGGTTTCTAGGTGTAAGTATGTAGGACTAGTAGCATGCCAAAGTTTGTGCTATTGCCATTGCGAATGGCGTTAAATGAGTTAAACGCCTTTTCAGGCAAACATGTCCACCGTAAGATGAACCTAAATAGGTTTGAATGGGGTATGTATAGGACTAGTAGCATGCCAAAGTTTGTGCTATTGCCATTGACAATATGACATTGCATGTGACAGCCTCTTTCTTGATCTGTATGATAGTCTGCTCCCCAGACTGGTGTGCAGAGACACTGATCCAGAATCAGACAAGGTTCACAGCTTAGCCTATAGGCATGGAGCACATGCATCTTCAACAGCATGGGTTAGATATCAAGCATACTGCACATGACCAGCAAGGAACAAGTACTTCATCATGTGGGTCTGTGTTTTCTACCAGTTAACCATGGACACCTCTAGAGTGATATTACATGAACTGAATGACCGTAAATAAAAGCTGAACCAATTACAAAATCCTCTTTATTGAGTCAATATAACAGTGCACAATACAAACTATAAAAAGAAAGACATGGACCAAAGCAACAGAGAAAAGAACATCCACAGAGAATCAGAAATGCAGTGTCCTATTAACCAATCAGAAGGCACTGGATGCTCAGAGCTGGAGGCTGTTGGATCCCAAAATGATATAAAATCCAATGGCAGTTAAAGAGTAACTTCATATGAGATATTATTTACAACATATTTCCGTAATGAAAACCTCGAATGTTATTATATCATTATAAACATCCATTTGTAGGGCTGTCCACCGTCACGGGTCTCATATCGCTGCCGTCGGGCACAAACCTCTTATCTCCGTATTTTCACTTTTTGTGTCGTCTTTACGGCCGCGCAGATTTATCCTAATAAAAAAATCTAAATCATCTAAGCATTCTATAGCTTAGCTGCTTAGCAGAAATTGAAATATAAAAATAAAATGTGAAGATATTTTAAATATATTTTCGTGAACCGAAATGGAATCGGATTTCGGGAGATGTAGTTCCAGACTCTATATGTAAAGCATTCGAAGATTGTGGAATAGTCGTCTGGCTATATACGCGAGACTAGGAGTATGACAGCGGTGCTCCCTGTGGGGGCTCCTCACTGGCAGGTGAGCCAGTAGGATACAACAGTACGTCCTCCCGGTGGGGGCTCCTCACTGGCGGGTGAGCCAGTAGGATACAACAGTACGTCCTCCCGGTGGGGGCTCCTCACTGGCAGGTGAGCCAGTAGGATACAACAGTACGTCCTCCCGGTGGGGGCTCCTCACTGGCAGGTGAGCCAGTAGGGGTAAAACAGCCAGTGGCAACAGACATGTGTGAGGAGGAATTAATTGGCATAACAACAAACTAGGGGACAAAAAGGTAAAAAAAAAAAAGAAAATAAATGGACTACTCTAATTTTGAGAATAAAAACATCAATCGAACCACTTGAGCCCTATATACTATGTCGTAAACAAAAATAGCTAATCTACAAGCTCAGAATTCACACGAGCTCACGTCCGCAAGCTCCACAACATGACAACGTGAGCTTGAGGATCATCTACTCTTGAAGAAGTTCACCAATAATGACATGCCCAAAATAGGGACCCCAGGGTGAAAGGGGTCAACCCGTTCAGGACGGGAACCCCTTTTTGGTGTTTTAACCATTATGTTATACATCAGCTATTGGAAAAATAGCAGATATACAAGCTCGTAGCGCGGCACCGAGTGCCGCGCTACGAGCTTGTAGATCTGCTATTTTTGAAAAATTGTGACAATGTGGCGCAAATCTTTGAATGCATGCTTTCACGGTGAAAGTTTTTAACTCAAATCTTTGCTTCTGGGAGGTCCCTGATGGGGGTCGGCGGCGGCCGATTACATATCCTTTCTGGGGTCCTTGGCATGAAATTGTTTGAGAACCACTGACATAGAAACATGGGTTTTTCAGAAAACTGTCATGATTTAGAAGACATTTGTAGAATCTCGTCTCAGTCCTAAATGGGTTAATAGACAGCATTTAATTGAAAACATATCTGGAAAACATATTAAATTGCAGAAACATTTGGCATTCATGGCTAGGTTACATCATATTATTATTTTTTCTTCGTTTCCACTCCAACATGTTGCTACCCGTCAACGTTTTAGACAAAGACATTATTCTTAGAGGTCACATGAAAATCTGTCTGGAGAAAAAGAGACATACAAAAAGGTCATGATTGCAGTTTACAAAACAATTAAATGGACAAAAACAACTTCTTCCACACGGTCATTTCTATATGTTACAAAATAATGTTGCACGTCAACCTTTAGAAAAATCGAACTCTACGCCCTAAAACATTTAAACAGATGCGTGCGTCTATCAATCTCACACATTTGATGCAGAGGGGAGACTGGACTTGCGAGTGAGAGTGTGTGTGTGTGTGTGTGTGTGAGCATCTAGGTCACCGACATGGGCGTGTGTGTGTGTTGCGCGGGCGAGGGGACGACACCGAGGATATGGTTGCCGGGTGAGAGGAAGAGGAGGATGCTGCGGCGGCCGGCGGGGGAGCTGCGTTGGCGTTAGAGGAGGAGGAGGAGGAAGGCTCCATGATGCTGTGTGTGATGAAACGCAGGCGCATCTTCATGCCCTGACGTAGAGTCATGATGATCTTCTCCACCTGGGGAGGGAGGGAGGGAGGGGGAGAGAGAGAGAGAGAGAGAGAGAGAGAGAGAGAGAGAGAGAGAGAGAGAGAGAGAGAGAGAGAGAGAGAGAGAGAGAGAGAGAGAGAGAGAGAGAGAGAGAGAGAGAGAGAGAGAGAGAGAGAGAGAGAGAGAGAGAGAGAGAGAGAGAGAGAGAGAGAGAGAGAGAGAGAGAGAGAGAGAGAGAGAGAGAGAGAGAGAGAGAGAGAGAGAGAGAGAGAGAGAGAGAGAGAGAGAGAGAGAGATAGAGGGAGAGATGGAGAGAGTGGGGGAGAGAGAGAAGGGGGCAGAGAGGGAAAGAGAGAGGGGGAGAGGGAGGGAGAGAGAGTCACAGTACAATTACTTGGAAGATCTATAAGCTCACGCAAGCTTGTACATTGACTATTTTTGAAAGCACACAAACAAACAAACAAACAAACACGCACCTGCTCCTTCACACTGTCTCCAGTGTACATGTATTTGATGTGGTAGAGGAAGTCACAGATGGGGTCCATGTAGTACAGATGTTGGCTGTGTTGGTCCACTGCCTGGAGCATCTCGTAGAAGGCCACACCGATCTGAAAAACACGCACACGCACGCAAATTAGTCTGAATACTCTTACACGTGGCGAGGAAGGCCATACTCGCAAGGTTTGGATTCATAGGGACACTCCTACATTGGATGATTGGTATAATTAAAGGAGGTAATGAGTGTGGTTCCGCTGTAGAAACAGCTCCTCCGTGACAACACAAGAGGCTTCACAAAGTCATGGCAACCAGTCTTGGATGCAGTGGATCCTGTGGAAGCGACCGCTGTGAGCCTGGAGGTCTGGCTATTCTCGTCCGTTCTCTGCACCTTCGCACGACGGAGCATACAGTACATTACGCCGAGGGGCTGCAGCTGTGTGCGCGCAAGCATGCCTCTGAATGCTCTGATTCACATGAATGTGAGGAGCTCTGTCATTCTAATGACAGCGACTGGAGGTGGGCTGGGGTGGACGACTGCTTCGAGAATCGCAATTATTGTTTACACACGCCACAAACCCAGGACTATACGTTTCAAGAGCGAGAGATCACAGTTAAATATGGAGTCAGAACAGTATCAAAAGTGTCACGGTAAATCTTACATATTTGTAACTCACAAGTTCAGATTTGCAACTCACGTGAGTGAACTCACAGGTTCACATTTGTGTTTTGTATCTGTATTTCGCATCTGTGTTTGGTATCCGTGTTTCGCATCTGTGTTTTGTATTTGTGTTTTGTATCTGTAATTTGCATCTGTGTTTTGTATCCGTGTTTCGCATCTGTGTTTTGTATTTGTGTTTTGTATTTGTGTTTTGTATCTGTAATTTGAATCTGTGTTTTGTATCCGTGTTTCGCATCTGTGTTTGAAACACAAATACAAAACACAGTTGTGAAACACAGATACAAAACACAGATGCGAAATACAGATACAAAACACAAATCTGAACTTGTGGATACAAAACACAAATGTGAACCTGTGAGTTCACTCACGTGAGTTGCAAATCTGAACTTGTGAGTTACAAATATGTAAGATTTACCGTGACACTTTTGATACTGTTCTGACCCCATAGTTAAACATCCAGTGTGTGTGTGTGTGTGTGTGTGCGTGCACTACCTCCAGCATGCACCGTGTCCTCTCCTGTTGGAAGCGCTGGAGGAACGGTCCCACCAGGTGGTAGACGTACAGCAGCTGGAACTCTGTCTGCACGATGGGTCTGAGTGTCTCTGATAGGAACCTGCACACAATTCAATTCAATTCAAAGGGCTTTATTGGCATGAGAAAACATACGTTTACATTGCCAAAGCAGAAAGCACAATACAACAATACATCAATACAATCAAAACAAAAAAATATGTACATTTGAACGTCAGAATCTTCAATAGATCAATTTCTATATTGTACCAAGATGACAGGTATAGTGCAGGAATATACACAATGATTAGTCTTTAGGGTGGTTGTGTTCCGTTTGATATCCTTCTCCTATCACAGCAACTCACAAATCTTGCTGCTGTGTTTGCACATTGTTGTACTTCGCCCAGCAGATATGGGAGTTTTTTGTCATTGGTCATGTTTTCAAAATCTCCGTGTGTGGTTGTAATCTGTGGGAAGTATGTGTCTCTGATGTCTTGGTACAATGGACAGATGGTTAGGAAGTGTAGCTCGGTTTCCACTTCATTTTGTGTGCAGTGGGTGCATAGTCTGTCTTCTCTCGGGATACAGGTCTGCCTATGGCGGCCTTTCTCGATCGCAAGACTGCTCACTGAGTCTGTACCTAGTTAGGTATTCTGCCACTGCATATTCTCTGTTTAGGGCCAGATAGCATTCTAGTTTACTCTGCTTTGCACACACAGATGGAGATGATTGAGGATGGAGATGGAAATGATTAACGATTATGCACACAATAATTGCGCTTAGGCGATTATGTCATAATTGTGACAAGCCTGCACGCACGCACGAAGACACACTCACACACAGACACACTCACATACTTACTTTGTTACTTACTTTGTTTTTGTTTTGTCAGTAACTAATGTTACTCTTAAAAAAGGGTAGGCATAATAAGCTTTGGCTTCAGCTCACACCTTTTCGGTGCAAAACCTGATCATGTAACACAACTGTCTTTTAAACTTGAAAATGTAAGTACCGAAATAAACTATTCATTCATTCATTCATTCAGTGTTGTTTTTGGCAGCAAATTTTGATTTTAGTTTTAGTCATAGTCTCTTGAATAGTTTATTTAGTTTTAGTCACATTTTAGTCACCTGGAATGTTTTAGTTAGTCTAGTTTTAGTCGACTAAATATCATACGATTTTAGTCGACTAAATATACATTTGATTTAGTCGAACAAAATGTATTTTGGCGGTGCCTTGATGCCGTCGTTATTGACAGTTTTCTTTTTGTGACGCCCACAACGCGTCGTAGTGTCCAACTAATTGTAAAATCTTGTCCACTAGTCCCTTCCTAACATTTAGTTTGTATTTGTTGACGGAATTGTAAGAATATTTAGTCTTAGTTTTAGTCAGCACAGCTTAGCTTTCATTTAGTTTTCGTCAGTGGAAAAAGGTAGTCTTTAGTTTTAGTCTATGAAATCAACACTGGCGCGCACACGCACGCGCACTCACTTGGGGATGAGGGAGAGCTGGCCGATGGAGGAGTGGTGCCAGACGGCGTGTGCCAGCGCCAGCACGTAGCTGCAGTTCATCTCGCTGTAGCTCTGGTGGCACGCCGTGAAGTCCAGCAGGGCGAAGGGGTAGCCCGCCCACTCCGCCTCCGACGTCAGCGCCGGGGAGCCCAGCACCGACACGATGCGGTCGTGGAGAACGATCCAATAGGGCTCCTGGAACAACGCGCGCACACACACACACACACACATACACACACAGAGGGAGAAGGGGGCTGAGGCAATGGCCCTAGACTGGAATCCACTGGGTTTTTATATCAGCTTGCAGAGCTGATCAATGATAGGACAGGATACTAGTAGCGATGCAGTGGTGAGATTTTCGTGATTGGCTGGCGTCTAAGCCAATGGGAGACTAGCCCTATACGAACAATGGGACACAAAGCCTGCTCTCCTCTCCCCCACCGCACCATGACTAGAGAGTGAGACTGCAAACGTGATTACAGAAAGCTACCCACTAAGGTACAATATGCAAGAGAATGGAATGCAAGCTGAAATGTATAATTATCAATCATATCATATTTTTTGCAGGTTTCCCGCTCCGGTTCTCAAACCTTTTCGTGTTAAGGACCCCCAACTTGATATGCATTTGGCCACAAACCACCATCTGAAAAGGTTTTGTGCCATGAGGGGAACCCCCATAAGAGAAGATATTTGTTATAGATATTTGTAGATATTTTAGTAGCCGATCAGATAGTATCATATCATCATCATAGTATCATAAGTGGAAGATCGACGAGCTCAACCGTGTGGATCTGCTACTTTTGACACTTTCGTTCGACGCTGTAGTAGTATGATCAAGAAGGGCGTTAATTATGAAAGAATCACACAAAAGAAAATAAGATTTCACAAACAAAGCGTGCGTGCGTGCGTGTGTGCGTGCGTGCGTGCGTGCGTGCGTCTTACAGGCAGTGCGGTGATCACCAGTCCGATGGCGTTCATCCAGGCCGTGATGTTTTCTCTGGGTACCAGAGGCTGGCTGGAAGCACAAAGGACAACAACGGATGGATGACACATTCATGCTGCTGGTGGATTTCACCACGAAGAGAGACTCCGTCTCAAAACGTTAAGTATTTCATCTAGATTGTCGTCCAATAGAGCATCGCAGTCCCGCCCCCTCGAGAGACCCGGAAAATAAATCCCCGTTCATTTTCCTCATAGACTTTTTTAGAAAGTATTTATTTAAAGACGTTTACGCCGCGGACAAAGCCAACTCTTGTCGTGACAAATCATGACAATAAACACAATGTTTTGGGCCAAACAAAGAATTAGAAAGTAGAAAAAAATCTTTTTTTGTTTTTCTTCTTTGTAATTATTTGTTTGGTCCAAAATATTGTGTTTGTTGTCATGATTTGTCACAACTCGAGTTGGCTTTGTACGACGCTTAAAAGGTCTTTAAATAAATACTTTTTGAAATGTCTATGAGGAAAATGCATTGGGATTCATTTCCTGGGCCTGGCGTCGTCATGAAAGGGGGCAGGACTGCGACACTCTATAGCCTCACCACCAGACACTGATGAAGTAGTATGTTAAAGAGACAGAGGTTTCTGTTCATCAGCAACAATATACAGTACAGGTCTTCAACAGGTCTTCTTGTCTGCTCTCAGTTCATACCGTACAGTTTTCACGATGTGTGTGTGTGTGTGTGTGTGTGTGTGTGTGTGTGTGCGCGCGCGTACCTCTTCAGCACCACGTTGAGCAGGGCGTTGCCCACCTCCTTCCCCGTCACTGCCAGAGCCATCAGCTCCACACAGGTGACGTGCAGAGCGTGGGCCGCCGGGTTGGGGAACTCGTTGAACCTCCAGTCACAGTTGGGGAAGGGACCCGGGGACTTCCCTGCCATGGGTGGGGGGCTCACGTTAAGGAGAGGACACACCACAAGGCAGTGGTTCATGTTGAAGACCCCCCCCCCCCCCCCCCAAATTAATATGTTGTGTTCGGCCGCGGATATATATTTGGAAATATATTTAGTGTCAGGGAGACCCCAGAAGAAAGGATGTTGGGTCAAATAAAAAAATACAAATTATCTTTGGTGATTTATTTTTCTAATGTTTTTTGGCATCTACTGTAATGATAGATATGTCCTCATTATGCCCGTGGGTATGCTCTATAAGTGTGAAAACCGTATTCGTCTTTAACCGATTAAATCCGGTTAGCGCCGTCTATTAAAAAATAACCGCACAGCTCAGCTCACAGCTTGTACATCTGCTATGAACATTTTTGAAAAGTCTTGAAAATGTGACAACTACTGGCTACCCATTTAGACCTGAGGCTGATTTTTTTTTAAATGGCTACTAAATCACAGATTTCTGTCAGTGGTTCTCAAACCATTTCATGTCAAGGACACCAAAAATATATGTAATTGGCCGCCGACCCCCCCCCCCCCCCCCCACCCCCCATCTCAAAATATGTTGTTCCAGGGACCTCCCCCCCATGAAACAAAGATTTGAGTTAAAAACGTTCGCTCTGAAAGAAACGATTTTTCAAAAATAGCAGATCTACAATTCGTGAGCTTGTAGATCTGCTGGTGTTTACAGCTAAAGTATAACATAATGCATAAAACACCAAAAGGGGTTCCTGTCCTGAATGGGTTACGTGCACCTTCCAGAGGTAACTGTAGGAGCAGGTAAGGGTCCGTAACACAGAGTTTTGACACAACACCGTTTTCTGCCGCACAAAGGGAGGGGCTGCCGTCTCAGCAACAACGTGGCTACGAAACAGGTGACGTTGTGACATACCAGTCTGCTGCCTGCTGGCCAGACTGAGTAGCGAGTGACAAAACAGATTCACGGAACGCAGCGATTCATGGCAACTTGCTCGCTTTAGCTCACTCGGTGGTGTCTCTCCTGGCTCAGGTTCGCTTGAGACGGCACCCCTCCGTCACGGCCTAAAGACTATAGAACGAAAGTCCCTGCCTTCGCGGGGCGGAAAACTGTGTCGCAGTTTTGCCGCTGCGGGCTGACGGACAGACCCAGCGGCCAATAGGAAAGGATATTGTCAACCAGGCGGCCAATCAGCTTGCAGTAGTAGGTGTCGTCGGGGATCCACACGTTGTCCTCCCTGGCGTTCATGCCACACTTCAGGTAGGTGTCACTCAGACACCACCCCGGGGTCCGGTTGTCCTAAAAACATAAAATAAAAAAGGTTCATATTTATACCATAAATTACCAGGGAGAGACCCACGTAGTACCAACCAATCACAACAAATCTATATGAATTCCACAAATCTTTGTATGCCTGTCTTTCATTTAGCATTTTTCTTTTTCATGTTTCCATCTGTTACAGAGGCTAAAGGTGGTTGCACACCGGCCGCGTTTTTCGGAAAACCGATGGAGCAACGCAGCTAAAAATCCGAATTCGCATCCGATTCGCGCCCGGTGTGTGGAGACCTTAACTGTCTGTTTTCTCTCTCCATTCTCACTCTCTCTCTTTTGGGGGTGAATGTATACAATTCCGGAACGCTTTTCTGAAACTCTATTCATACCAGGGCGGCTCAGGGGTTGGGAACCGGAAGGTTTCCAGTTCGATCCAGGGCTCCCCCTGAGTTTGTATCGAAGTGTCCTTGAGAAAGACTCTGAACCCCTAATTGCTCCCGATGAGCAGGTTGGTGCCTTCCTCTGCCATCGGTGTATGAATGTGTGTGTGAATGGGTGAATGTAATGCACAATCTATGTAAAGCGCCGTGGATAAAGACGCTATATAAATGCGCCATTTACTCCAGTTTTAGGTGATAAGGTGATCATCGAAAACCGCAACATGACGTCACGCCGCGGTGATAAGGGACTCAACGCTCACCCAAACACATCTCTCTTGTTTTTACTAACCACCGTTTCGGTGGCCACCTTATCACTGAAATGTACTGTAATTCTGCAAACTGTAAATATTTCAATCAATCAATCAATCAATCAATCACCTAAAAGTTGAGTATGAATAAGGCCTTTAGAAGGCTTTTTTTAGAACCGGTCTAAAGGAGTTAATTCATTCAGAGACGTCTTGTCTGTACCCACCTTCAGCGAGGACATGATGGCGTGCACCAGCTTTCTCTTCAGGTTGGTTCGTTCCCTCAGGTGGCGCTCATAGTAGTGGAGGGTGTTGTACAGGTACGTCACTGGACGGTCTGCGCACGCAAGCGCACGCACGCACATGCACACACACACACACACACACACATAGTTATGTTAGGACATGTTTTTTTAATGCCATTTTTTGACACCCATATCTTGCGCCACCCCTTAACCCTTATCCCTA